>NW_010120601.1:12477-33818 GCF_000699245.1 Pterocles gutturalis
CTGCTAAGTGGGCAGGCTGGACAGAAGGAGAAAAATTATACAAATTTCATGGGCAATTGTGCTTGCCAAAAAATGTGCCAGTTTGCATGTCACTGATTTATTCCTGGTGCAGTAGTCATTAGGGAGGGTAAAACCACAGTGATAATGAGAGGCATTATCTAGTGCTGAGAGAACAAATTCAAAACTCCACTGTAGTCAACTTCAGTGCTGGCTTTCACCAGCATTTGCATGCTACCAAATTTAGCAAAAAAGTGGGTGCTATTCAGAGTTATGAGAAAGAGCAGTTCCTCTTGGTTCCTGCCGAGTGCCCAAAGTGCTTCTGAAACCCTGACCTTCCATGCAGGTGTCAGGCAGTAGGAAACTGTGAAAATCAACTTTTCAGTGCTCCAGTTTCACAATATGCAAACCTCCTGGTGCATTCAAAAACTTGTTTATAGTCTTCTAAGCTTTCTTCAGCCCCTGTGTGGAAGGTATCGCTGGGGTGTGAAGCGCAGTGAGGTTTCCCTCAGCTCCCATGCTTGTTCTGGGACCATAAGAAGATGAAGCGGCCTCCAGGCCCAAAATTCAAATTAGGAAATATTTCTAGCAGTCCTGTCTTCCTTCTTGTTCCACGAAAGAATGGATCTATCCTTATCACTGTCCCCCTACGCTTGGCCAAATACAGATGTGGTAAAATACTAAGAGTAGGAAATGAAGGCCTCCTGGGGGACTCTGCTGCCTTTGGGCACATTTCCCTTCACATCCTGACAGAGCCTGGCCCAGAGTCAGACTCTGACACACAAGGAAAAGTATACCTTTTTTGCTCTACTGTTTTGGCAGTTGTTGTTAATTTGGCTCACTTTCCCCTGCAATAATGTTGACAAACACATTGCTCATGGTACGCGGGCAGTAGCACTTCAGCCAGCCTATTTGGGCAATTTATGTTTCAATATTTACAGGCAGCACTGCACCACTTGGGCAATGGGCTGAGCAGGAATTTCTATTTAAAACCTTCCAGGACACACTATCCCCATTTTTTATAACTTCAGGTGGAAACGTCCAGCGCAGCGCTAAACCCCTTCCCCGCATTCCTCCAGCCACATGGTCTCCGCATGGGGTTGGCATTTCACTCTCTCGGTCCTGATTTCATCTTCCCTTTGCCTGTCTTCTCTGGCCTTTCAAGACAGTTTTCCCCAGACTTTCTTTCTGCAGTGTTTTAACGTTTGTCTTACCTCATCAAGAGTAATTGCCTCGTGCCAATTTGATTTTTTGTAATTAATATGTTTT
This sequence comes from Pterocles gutturalis, assembly GCF_000699245.1. Lineage (NCBI taxonomy): Eukaryota > Metazoa > Chordata > Aves > Pterocliformes > Pteroclidae > Pterocles > Pterocles gutturalis. Next base: position 13,744 of record NW_010120601.1, read on the forward strand.
GACTTGAGATAGAGTAGGAACATTGCCCCTCACAGACATTGCACCTGAAAGTTCACATCTCCCGTTTCACAGTAAAAAGAAAGGTATTAAACCCCTGCACTACACTATGGTATGTGGTTTTCTAGGCTTAAATTGGTGTGTTTCCTTCCTGTTCTGCTTATTGACTCATTTCCTTAAATCTAATTTGAGCTTGTTATTGAGTTTTAGCCTCAGACAATACAACAGTAGTGTCCGTAATACCCACCAATCCAGCAGGAAAAGAGGCGGCAGCAAAAGAGGAAAGATTTTCATTACTTTCACAAGAAAGTACAAATTATTATTTTCTGATGGGAGACAAGGTTGAACAACAGTGAACAGGATAGCCATAGAGCAGACCTCATATTTCTTCCAGGGAAAACCTTACCTGTCACTCCAGTGTCCAAGCACGTCTTATAAACCCCATAGAAATAATGACCTGCATTCATGGAGTTTTCATCAATTCTCTCTTGCAGTTGAGCATGTTTAAAGATCCCTTAAAAAAGAAGAACAGAAGCCAAGAGTGCTTTTCTCAGGAGTTGGGGAAATTAGAGAACAGCTACTTTTCTCCTCTGCCTTAACAAACATTTGAGGAGGTTTCTGGTATTCGTCCTGTCTGGTTCCTACTGGACATGTTACTTAAATTGAGTTCCTCTACTTTTCTTTTTAAGAGTGGATTAAACATTTCCATTTCTAATCCACCAAAGCACAGATTTCAAAGGCAAATGTGATCTTGCTTTTCCATGCTCAGGCAGATACTTGCTCTGAGAGAAACCTTTGAGTGTAAATACCAAGGATACTGCAAATATTCTTGATTCAAAACCACTTTAAAGCCAGCAGCTGTCTGGATCCCTTATATCTAGTCCAGAATTAAAGCCTTTTTTTTTGTTGAATGCTTGCCCCAGATACCTTTCAGCAAGTTAAGCAACTTATATCCAATCAAAAACACTGGTATAGGAGTGGCTGGCTATTCAGTGTTAGCCGGGCTTTACCCAAGCTTCCAATGACCGAAGCACATTTTTCTGTGTCTGCAAGTGCGCCATTCAGATATCTAACTACGTGATCTGCAAGAAGGTGCTGCGGCTCTAGTTTTATGCCCACACTTGTGCATAGATTTAATTTTAAACTGCAAGCACCCTACTTGATACTTGCATTTAATTGCACCTGAACTGTCAAAACGCAGCCTTTGATCATGGGCGAGTTTCAAGCCCTTGCTTGCAATTAAGGAGGATGTTACAGGAAGCATCAGGCTGCATTTGGAGTAAGAGTAAAGGAAGTCAAAAAACACAGGTGCTCTAGCAGCAAAAAACATCTGGGCTCCACCCTTCCAACTTCAATAAACTGTGGATACACATTGCCATGAAATGATGCTGGTTCAGTGTAGCCTACAATCAGATGTGGCACGTTACAGGATACCACCTTATTCAGCATCAGACTCAGCCAAATATCACTCCCTAAGTTGCAATTTATTAGAAGCATTTCACAATTCAAATGTTAATTTAGCATAGAGCAAGATTTTCCTCTCCCTAGCTCTTGCAGCCTTTCACTAGAATCAAAACACCCCAGAGGGGCCTGGCTGTGTTCTGCTGACTGCTCCTTGCAGAGCGATCCAACTGGCTGGGGTGGGGGCCTCCTTCCCCTCACCCTGCCTGACCCAGTGCCACCCTCCCCGAAAGAGAATAGCCTCAGAAGTCAGGCATTCTCATCCTGCTGATAGGACGTCTCCCATTTTCTTAGCTCCCTTGTGTGGATGGGCCTGGCCACCACGCCTGGCATACCTGCACCTCATCCCATCCAGCGGACCATTACCAGATGGATCACTAGAGCAGCCAGCCCAGGTCACCCCAGCCTCATAGGGCTTCTCCAGGGCTTGTTTCCACACACTGGTGCTGGTTCATCTGAGCTGTTTGGGTTAGGTGCAGGTGGCTCCCAGCCACTTGTGCATCGCCTGCCCCAAGGTGATGCCTCCTGCACCGCAGAACCTGGGGAGTTTCCTCTGTCTGCAAATCATCCAGCTGACCCAAGCCAAAACCTGCTGGCTTCAGAAAGAGCAGTACCGGGTCCTTGGTAGCCAACTTTAAAAAGCAGCAGCAACAAAATAAAATAAGCATGGAGCTTCTGTGCCAGCAGAGGCCAGAGAGCTTGCTGGAGGAACTGCCTTAAGGAGCTCTGCACAGATAGATCAATCACGGTACTTTACACCTACTGCCAAATCTTCCTCCAGGTTTCCTTGGCCCAGCCTCAATTCACTTTAATAGCAGTTGGGCTGGTATAAATGAGAAGAGAATTTGGCCTTTGCTGTCAATTTCATTTTTCATCTACAAGGTATTTTATGAACACTAAGTAATGAGCTCACACTAAGGCCTGTGAGGGAAGTGAGGTGTTGTCATGCTATCTCTTCAGAGGAGCCAAAAAGGCTAAACAACTTGCCTAAGGCCAAAGACTGTCAAGATCCTATTATTTATGAGTCCTGAACTCATAAAGCTTTGTCCCAATGACAGGGTCTCGGCTGATTCTCATAGTGTCTTTACACACAAATTCTGCATGAGGAGACAGCATTTCCGCTGTTATTTGACCCCATTTTCTGTGCATGGTTCCTTCTGGAATGCTCTGAACCCAGGGCTCCGGGTCCAAATAACTGGTAGGAGAAAGCTTTAAAAAAAGCCAAAAACCTATTATTGTGTCTTTAAAAGTCAGAGCTTGCTGAAGAGGTTGATAAAGTGCCCAGCAACAATAAAACTATTTATTGTTATTCTTGCCAGAAGAGACAGCATTATCTTGGGACCTTGGTAAGACAATCAGGAAAATAATCACAGCAGTTTTGTCTAACCTAGACTGTCCTACAAAAAGATACAACTTAGTGTCCCTTCTGCCTGTTTAGCAAAAAGGGAATGTCCTTCTGCTTTGTTCTTAAGAAGTGGGCGGGTAGGGGAGGGGCCAGAAATAATTATTGATACTTTTTATTATTACTGTTTGTCCTGGCTCATTTACACCTCAGGAAATTAAAGGAGACACCACTAAGGAATGTAAGCTTGCCATGCACCCGACTGCGAATTTACTAGTTGGAGTAAAGGACTGTTTCCCCACTCTCTCCAAACCCCATGGTCCCCATCTGCCTGGTCCCTGCCTCACGCTGGCCATAAACATGTTCCCAGACCCAATGGACACCATATGGTTTGTAGGATCCTCCAAAACTGGTGTGATAGACCAGCTGACTGGCCTTTCCCACTGGAGTCTCAAAGCACACACAAGCCAAGGCAGGGATATGTATCATACTAAAACACATCCAGACTTGGGCATCTTCCTGAGTGGATGCACAGATTTTTGGGGTCCGGGGGCACCATCCTCAGCACGTGCCTCCTGGGCCGCGCAGCTGCCATTACGCAAGTCACGCAGCAGATAAGGAGCAAAGCGCCAGCAGCTGCCAACAGCAGCACCATTAGCTTATAAACCTTGATAAACAGAAATTAACTGCTTTTTATTATAGCAAGTAAAGTATGTAATAGTAGCCATCTCGTGTTTTGTGGTGATAAATGGTATCTCTTACGAATATTATGGCTTTCTAGGAGTAACCTGCGTCAACTGAGAATAAACATTACTTTCTGCTGTGTCAGGGTTAGTCCTCTGGAAGGGAGCTCACTCAGCTGTGCCGGAGGGCTGTCCTTGGTGCCCACTTCCCTCCCAACAGCCCTTCGCACTTTGGCAATCAGGGTGATAGCAGCAATTCATCTCTAGCCCGAGATCCAAGAGCATAAAAGTCACGAGTAACATCGTCATCACCCAATGTGCCTCACTCACAGCAGTAGTGCCTCAGAGGAGAGGAGCGGAGCGGCGGTGAGGTTGCACGCAGAAGAGCAGGGAGGGATGTCTGTGGAGAGTAGGGATTGCAGGGTGGTGTCCCTGCAAGGCAGCAACCAGCCAGGCTCAGCACGGCAAGCCAGTGGGCTGCCAGCACCAGCACCACTCCAGGGAGAACCAGCATCCCAACTGCTCTGCTTTCTGGAAAGCTGGCACATGGGAAAAAAAAAAATCCTCTGGGTGGGGCAGTGGGACAAGGGTTTGCTTTTTCCAGTGATCCTGAGAAATCTTCCCTTTCAGGGAGGCTGGGGCAAGGTGCTCTCAGGAGCCACTGTGTGCTAGCAAAACTCCCTGATGATGCAGGGTTTATCTTAGTGGATTTCGTTGAGGGCCCTTGCACTCTCCTGTTGCCCTTAGGGGAAAACATTACCTAAAGTCTGGCACTTTATACATCGAAGGATGTCAGGGTTTTTTTTTCTTAAATTGCTCTGAGTTAAATTAAGTTAGACATTCTCATAAAAGAGTATCAATTTAAAATCCACTTCAGAGTTGTTGAGTGAAGAAGCTAGGATCCAAACGGAGGCTTAAATAAAAGCTCCACAAAAAAAAAAAAAAAAAAAGAAAGAGAGATATACAAGATATACAGAATATTTGTTCCTCGGGGCATTTGTTTTCCCTTTTGAGATCCTTCATGGGCTACTGTGATGTTCAGCTTCCGACTAATAATATGTGCTTGTGCTCAGGAAACTAAACCTTGTACTCCCAAATTTTCCTTTACACAAACATAAGGCATGCCTGTAAATCTAACCTGTCTTCACATTTCTTAGTGAACATACCACATCTCCTATAATTATCTGGATAAAATGTGCAAATCTGTAAGCTAAATTGTCTCTTACACCATTATTTTGTCTGCCTGTTGTTAGGGAAGACCACATGTCAGGGATAGAAAGCCAGGCCTTTTGAGATGTACAGCGTGAGGGATTCATTAGTTACCAAGCATCTGATTGGTCCCATCTCTACATAAAAGGCTTGCTTTTAAAAGGGAGGATACTCAGCATTTCCTAAAATCATTCAAGCCTCCTTTACAGTGTCTTAAACTCAGCCCATCAACACAGAACTACCCATGGACACATTAAATCGTAGTAGTCTATGTCTCCCGCGAAAGGGCTCATTTTTTTCAAATATCAGGCCACACACATGTACAGCCACAAGAAGAACCCAGAAACCCACGCCCCCCCCCCAAAAAAAAAAAAAAAAGGTATGATTGAATAGGATGAAAGAGACAGAGGTACAAACTTGGTTGAAAATACAAATTCTATACAAACAACAAATGCATACACAAATACACATAGAAGAAAAATACCCTAATGTTTGCTAATGTTTGTAGTTCTTTTCTCAAACCCAAGAAACACTACAAAGAAAAATATTTTAAAATTTGCCTTTTTGTCCTAGATGAATGTAAATCTAGTGGGTAGAAAAAAGGAAGCCAAATTTAATTGAATAAACCCCAAATGAATTAAAAGTAAACATGCTAAAGATCAGCAAATACATATGTGTTGAATTCAACTCTTTTGCATTTTCTTCATTTGCACTAAGTCACGTCATTACTATAAACTTTGGAAAAATATTTTTAACAAATCTTCAGCTAGTGGTGGCTGCTCAAAAATAACATTTACTGAGGTGTTTACACTGTAGCTGCACAAGGCCGTTTCCTGAGAGAACAGTTTTGAGCTGCCTCCCGTCCCCAGCAGGACAGGATACAGCCCATTACCGTCAGGATGCACCAGGCTGCATAGGACTGATCGAGACTCTTCACAAGTCTCTGGGTCAGCTCAGGCAGAAAACACAAGCTAGTTTAAAGTGGCTTTAAACACGTTGCTCCCAGGTCTCACTCAGATAGTCATCAGTCTGCTGGGTCCACCTCCACCTTGGTCCCATAAGCAAGCAGATCACCCACTTCCAATTCATAACCACAGAGAGTCACCTTGTTCCAATAACCTGGGGAAGAATCTACAGTTTTGAAAGGCATATGGGTGTGCATACAGCAAAAATGCCCACCAGGCTCTATGAAAGAACATTTTGAGGTAGCAAATATTGTGTACGCATGCATTGTACATGATAAATTACTGCAGGTTTAAGTCCTAAAACTAATGTGGATTGAAGAGATGTGAACTGCAGAGGCAAGTGATAAAGTGCATCTGTGTCCACACCATTTTTCACACTCCTTTCTGAACTCTCCACCCGAAAAAAACCCTTCTTCTAACACACCCAAAACTCCAGCAGTTTCAAAGAAGCAGGTTCAGCCCAGCAGAGAAATGTGAGGGTGAGAATTGAGATGCAAACCTGAAACTCCCTGAGCTCAGGCTGTAACAGGGCTTTGATCCAGAAACACCTCTGGTAAATATCAGAGTCAACAATTCTTTCAATTCCCATATAGTTTGGGGGTCAAGGCAGGAACACTGCTGTCTGTCAGGAAACCAACCCTTGGAGTCCTCTTTTCTATCCCGCACAGTGATAAATAGCCAGTTCTTCTCTTGTACAGCTGCCCCAACTCTTTCTCTCCTTAGGCTTTCTTGGTTTAGGGGGGCTGGTTCTATATAATGTCAAACAAAGGGACCAACTCCTTCCCCATGCAGTTGAAGCAAGTTTTCTGGTACTTGGCAGTTAGTTAATTCAGCTCGCAGTTAGTGATAACCATGTTCTTGGTTCATAATTAATTTCTTCAAAGCATGGTATGTAATGCGGCATGTACTCCCTAGGGGCCATAGATACTTCTGGAAGTCCTCTGTACCCTGGAACTGGCTTAAGAGAGACATTACACTTAATTTGGAAAGCTAAATTTAGTCCAACATCTTAAATACAACTACTTTGTCCTAAGCTGTGGCTTTAGTTGACTTGAAGTGCAATATTACAGAAGACAGCAGTGAGAAACTAAACCACCATTTCCCCCCTACAAAGCAGAAATCAACTTTAAGCTGAACCTTCCCAATCATGGCACACTATTAACACAGGCAATTATAGATAATCACAGCAATTACTAATAAAACATTATCAAGGGTAATGGAAGGGGTAATTGCTACCAAGTTCCAAGATCATGGCAAGATATGATCAAGAAGCACAGCACTGCACTGATTCCCAGTTCCCCTCCTTACGTGGCAGTGCCCCTTAGCAGACCCCACAGCCACAGCTCAGGAAGAAGAAACAAGAGGTGTGCTAACCCTTTTCCCTGGAAAGCAGTTTTCAGGGAGAGACTGGGAACACAGCTGCAGTAAAAAGTACCAGCAAATTTGCTGCTTCTTAAGCATTGTGAACCCGAGTCGGACTGAGGTGCCTAAAAAAATTCCAGCTTGGTGCTTCACAAAAGAAGCCAACAGACTAACAGCGCGCTACGCCCGTGCTGTGGCAGACACTGAAGCTTTCTGCAGACCCAACCCCAGGGCCCATGGAGCTGAGTGGCAGCCGGGGATCATGCCTGTGGGCTCTCAGCAAGCCTCTGGCTCAGGACAGGGACACAGCATCTGTGCGGCTGGCCTCGACCCTTAGCACTGATCTTTGGTCTGTGTTAAGCAGGACACCACATAGGCCCCCCTCAGTCCCCCAAAACTGACAGGCTGTTTGGCCACAGGGGCTGAATACAGGAAGTTGTGGGAATCGAGTGATAATCCTCACCTCCAGCCTACTGCAGGTTTGCAGAGGCAAAAGGTTAGTGCAGTGAAGTTGTCAGGCCATCTGCCTTCCCAGCTGTGGGTCACCTCTTTAAATGGCCATTGGGGAATATAGGAGAAAGGTGTTTTTCCAGCTGACCTGCCGCCTTCAGAGGTTTGCATTTTACCTCAGTCTCTGATTTCCCACATTCCACAGTAAAATATATATATATGAGCAAGCGGTGGCTTGTGCACGGGGTGACATGCATCAGCAGTAGCCATTTCCATGCTGAGGAACAGCTCATACACACTCTTGCTCCTTCTGTCAGAGCAGCTATATTAAGATGGATGTTTCTTTCCCGTGTGAAGAAAACAGCACTTCTGTAACCTGGCGTACAGTGCTTAGATAACTGACATGCATCTAAAGTGCTGGCTCCCATTGCCTGAGTGTTATTTAGTTAGGAGCCCCTCTGCAGGCATTTACACTGGCACAAAGGGCAGGCAAAGAGCATGCAGTGTGGCCTCATTTTGTGGGGACAGTGTTTGCATGGAGTGCAGCAGCAGAGACTAGAGTGAACAGCAGAGAAACTGAGCTTGTTTGGCTTGTTTTAATAAATACAAGTAAAGGAAAGGAGTCTCAGCAATGCATGGGAAAGAAAGAAGTTCAGCCTTGTCCAAAAGTGAAGTGGGGAGTAAAATTATTGCTCTTCTACATGTCTTCTAAAAATTCTTACTGATCCTCAAATCTGGACCCTGGCTCAATTCCCAGCATATGCAACTTTTTTCCTGCCACACAGACCCACCAAAAATATTTGTAGTCACAGGTTAAAGTAAGTTTTATTGGTTTTCCAGTCCCTTGTATATTGCTGTAGAAGAAACAGCATTCAAGTCCGCAGGAACTATGTGTTGCTGAGCACAGAGCAAACTCCCAGGGCTTTTTATTGGATTTCTCTACCTGGTACTAGGCAAATCACCCAGGGGGATGAAAATTACTGCAAAGTCCAAGAGGACCAAAAGTTTCACAATAAATGGCTGGCCCAAATCCAGTAGGCAGACTGGAGTGCTGCCAGGCTGCTGTTCCTCAAGTAAAGACAGCTGGAATGTGCAAGTCAGGTCCCAGCAGTGCGAGCAAGTTCAGGGCGATGAGATGGTGTGTTGCTGCAGCATGCACTGGAGTGGGAAGGAAGAGTCACACAGGTCTGCTGAGTACATGGCAGAAGAGCAGGGAGGAAGAGCACACCAAAAAGGGCTGAAGAGAGAATCTCCATCCGATCAATGCACAGAAAAATCACCTTACTGTTACAGAAAGCAGCACAAAAGCATATGCAAGTATTCAACTACATGGTCCTGTCTGCCACATGTGTAAATGGTCACAACAGCATCTAGCTTAAAACAAGGGCTCGAAAAACACTAAAACAACAACAATAAAAAGCCCAATCTTAAAATTTATCCTATGCTGGCAATTGGCTCTGTAGTTAGAAAGGAAGCACAAAAGAAAGATTTTGCTGGAAATTCTTGGTGGAAATTTTCTGCAACATTTCTTGTGACATGTTGCCCAATTGCATTTTGAAGGATGCTTTGTGGGAAGAGCGGTACAATGCCTCAGCAAGGATCATCCTACAATGCCTCAGCAAGGATGAGAAAGACTGTGAAACCTGAGCATCACGCATACTCTGAGACACAATCATACAGAGATTTGAAAGCAGCCAAAATTCATTACCCTGAACAATTGAGGCATCCTGTCCACGCTGCAAAATAACCCTGTTAAGAACTTCCCACTGTGAAGGCATCCCCATGCTGCCAGCAAGGACAGCCTATAGTGGCTGTGGTGTAACTACTATGAAATACAAGTTTACAAATTCTAGAAATATGGTGTCAAGCATGAGCATATGGAATAAAGCAATTTGAGAGTGGACCAATGTAAACTGTACTATGAGATATAAACCACTTAAACGGACAATTGACAGGGCATTTCCTGAAGAGGCAAAGAATCAAAGTTAAATTCCTAGAGATCTATGAGCAGTTCTGAGGAATGTGAAAGAAACATCCCAGGCCTGGGTGAGGAAGGAAGCACTGTTTTTCTTCTGAGCTTTTTCTACAAACATTGCTGAGCGTTAAATGGCATGATGGGCATAATTTAAAACATGCTGGATGAATAGACCAAACATATGGAAGAGCTATTTACATTAGGCTAATGGCAAGTTTATGCTTTCAATCTGTATAACATTGCTATAGACTTAAATCTCGGTAAACAGCCCTATTCCTCTGGACAGCACCTGACTGTTGTCTTATCCACCTGTGGGGGAAGTACCCCCTCCCTTCACCGCAGCATCTTGGTCTGAAAATGAGGCTAATAACACTTGTAAAATATTTTGTGATCTCTAGAGAAAGCATACAGTGTAGCTCTGCAACGGAGAATCGCCAGCAAATAAACACAGCTTTTCTATCCCACTCACTCAAAGCCTCAGTCAGGCCTGTACATCAAGTTTGCATGAGCAACACAAAGAGTAGCAAAACCAGGCACACCAAGCTCAATTGCTTTTTTATCCTTCAGCCCAAGGAGCCCCAGGGTGCACATGACCCAGGGTTTTATAGCTCGGAGCGAGTGGTGACTGGAAAGAAGAATAGAGAGTCTGCTCTCAGGCAGAGCTTTAGCTTAATCTGTGGCTCACTTGCCCTCCCCAGGAGCCACCCAGAGAGATCTCCAGATGACTGACGTCACACTGGAGACCAGCTGCCGGAAGGGCCAACCAGGGCTGTAGCTCAGCAGCCTCTGCTGGTGTTCCTGTCCTCCATCCTCACACCTCCTCTGCGTTGCTGCACCCAGAAAAATGGGCAGCAGCAAAGAGGACAAGGGATTACCTTCCACAAACGCTGTGTGGAGGAAACTCCTTACCAGCTCTTTGGAGAGGAACAGTTTTAGCTGCTGTGTGTGGAACATGCCCAGCACAAGAAGATGGGAGTTTCTACCTACTGCCACAATGCAAATTGTAATAATAAGCAATAAATGTAAACTGTGGAGTTTCCTACCACCTACAGGAAACTTCTAGTATTAGAGAAGTGTGTGTGTGTGTGTTTCTGTGCGAGTATGTGCATGCATACGCACACATGCATATGTAGTCTAATGGCATTATTTAGGTATTCCTAGGGACAGTACGGTGATGGGCTCCATTGGCCCTGCAGGATTCCTAACAAAAGAACAAATTAATCCCTACTTAGACCTCACACAAGAGAGCAGGACTGAGCAACAAGGGCAGCTCTGCCTAGCAGAGCTCAAGAAGGGAGTTCAGAAAATTCCAGCAAGTCAAAGGCTTGCTAATCAAACCAGAAGGTGGGAGTTCCTTTGAAAGGTCTGAGCTCTGAGCCTGCAGCGCTCAGCTGCTCGCAGAGATGAGGAATTGCTTTCCAGTGATGAATTTTTGCAGAACCCATTCCTTGATAAAAATGGATACCAGCAGAGCACAAAAGGAACAGTGCTTTTGCTAATTTGTTAGCATCTTTGAAGAGGTTTGGGAAGACTGTGTTAATAATCTCATATAAGTACAGTTCCAGCCAAGGAAACTGAGACTCACAGCCTGTTGGTGTGGTGAAAAAGAGGTCCAAACCTGATCTAGGTGTTAATTAATTCAAGCTATGTTGCTGAAGTTCAAGTGTACCTCTTCCAAGTGCACTTGGGTCAAGTTAGCACAACACTTTATTATGCTGTCAGGTTTCCATAACATCTGCTAAGAAGCAGATGCAATGGGGTGACAGTAAGCTTTGGCCATGTGGGAGCAAAGTAAATTTTAACCCAGAGCCTTTAAAAGGCAAGAAGAGATAAAAGAGAAACAAGACCTCCTTGAGGACGGGATGATGTATGGGTATTGCAGTGTCAGGCTATGTAAACACAGCTGCAAATCTCCATGCAGAGTCAAGCTGCTTTATGGGGTGTTTATTATACATCTACATCAAACTACGACAATGGATATCTCTTTATATACTTATAGAAAACAAATATCTACATAAAACACCCTTCTGCAAGTGCTACACAGGCCTCTGCATCACAAAGAAATTGTTACAAGTGGGATAAGGGACATACCTAATGTAATATCATGAAGCATTCAGATCTGAGTGATGACGACAGGCCATTCGTCTCAACGAAATCAATGGCACTTATGCTTGTGTGCTTTACAGTCCAAGGTTAACCCTGCACTCCATGTTAGCAACATCAAAGCATCTGCTACAGTCCTGCAAGCATTGCCACTGTTGGGTCTTTTACAAAGGAGCCCAAGGCCATTGATCATCTGCCAACATGCCAGTCAATGCAAGGGGAAAGACAATTACCAAAGCAGATAGCAGCACTACAGTTTCATTAGACTTACAACAGAAATTGGCTGTAAAAGAAATGTGGAGATAAAACTAAATAAAAATCAGATGGCTTGGCAAGGAATCCATCTACTTTACCAAAACATTTATGGACACAATATCTCCACTTGTTTTTTTGCATGCAGTCACCAGGAAAAGAAACATTGCTGGGAGGCTAGGAAGCAACAGCTTTGCATGGCCAGATAGGGCACCAGCTTTTGCACCTCTTTAGCAAGCTTTATACAGATTGCTCACAACTTGTAGCCAGCAACTTTGCAGACTGGTGGTTCTCACACCAGAACACCCCTGAAACATGTAGTAATCCAAGTTCATCTCTTCCTGTCCCAATAAGACTAACAATATTTTGTTTGTTGTATTTATTTTCAGCCATATCAACACCCTGACCTCCAGCTGCATCTTCTTTTGTGCCATATTATGGTTTTGACCATGTCTAGCAGCAAAACACCACAACAACCACTCGCTCACCCTCCCCCCTCCCGTGCTGGCTCGTATATAGCCCTTCTGAAAGAAACCAAACTAAATGGAAGTTGAAGAGAAAAGAATATACATGTGGGTGTTGCTGGAATTCATAGGCAGGTGGCTGAAGTAGAAACCTGCCCAAGAAGAATATCCATAACCATCTATTGTAGGAAACCTAAACCTCAAAGTCATTATGTAGGTATATAGCATCTTTTGCATAACTATCAGCAATGACAGCATCTGTGGGTAACCGTTACTCGTTCTAAATTTCCTTTCCGTATTAAAAATCCAAACTTGCTAATCATGCAGCTTTTCCTCACAGTTGACTTCTCACTGTGGCAACTAACCAGACATGCCAACCACCTCAACAGAGATTCTCTTGAACTAAAGCCAAGCTCACAGTTAAAATTTTCAGCATAGCTGCAGAAAGTGGCTCCATTTTATGATTTTAAAACAAAAGTTGTGAGATGCAGTAACATGATTTTGCAGTAATTATATACTTTGTTCAGGGGACTTATAAACTTCTTCTATGTCAGGAGCACTTTACCAGCAGAGAGCAAACATGTGATGGAGATGCCCTGCTCTAGCAAAAGTATTCCACTCCTCCCCACCTCAACAAACATTATCAGATGGGATGGGAATTATCTTGCTTAGTTATTTTTCCTCTGGGCAGGCTTAGCATCCAACAACCCAGAAACTCCTTCAAGGACAATAGAAGGCAACAGTTCGCACTGTGGACATCTCAGACACTTTCAAGCCATCCTGCTTCCCCACACACTGAGGGATAAGTGGGGAAGGGCAACCAAATTCACACCCCCAGGGCAAACGAGTGATGAAAGGAGATGTAAGCTGCTTCCTCCTGCTTTTCTCTCCCTCCATGTCCTCCCTGTATGGGTGGCTCTGGGGAGCATGGTAGGAAGTGCAAGTTGTGGGGGGACTAGAAGCAACATTTATCACAGCTGAATTTTTGCCAGCATGAGCTGAGGTTCATGAACTCACTCAGCCTCTGGCCCAAGGCTAAGTTCAACTGTGTCTGAGGTCTGATGAAATGCTTTGCATTGCTCTAATATCAGTTTTTTATTTCAGCCGAGGTTTTTTTACAAGGCAGGAGACAATTCCCCAACCTGACTGAAGAACAGGCTTTGAGCCACATTTGCTCATGTATTAGAAGGGATTTGCTTTGTTAATTTCCACAAACACCAAGTCCATTCTGCAGGCATGATAAACATACAGAAAAAAAGTGTGATGGATCTAAGGAACACAGAGGTTCTCTTCTTTTTATTGGGTCCAGTTGAAGTGATCAAGATCCTGATCAGGATTTTGTAATTCATAGCTAAAACTTTCACATTAAAAATATATTTCTGATAGTAGATGGCTCTTTATTCTAGGAGAAAAAAGTGTATGAGATCTAAGGGCTGGAAACTTAGAAACAAGATACAATTTATTTTATTCATCACAAACCATTGAGAGCAATTAGCTGCTAGACCAAACTACCACTGAATAACAACAACAAAAAAATCTTAATTTCTGGATTCATTTAGTTGAAACTACATGTTTCTCTATAAAGTTGACTGTAGCCCAAACAGAAGTTACAGGACTGAAGCAGAAATTACTCAGCAAAATGCTATGACCAGCGTTATACAGGTGAGGCTAGATGATCTACTAGTCCTTTCTGGCCTTAAATCCTATGAATTATAAATCAAGGGTGCTCTCCTCAGAGAGTTTCAAAATGCTTTGCCAACACCAGGGTGTAATCCACTCTTGTACTGTGAGCCAGCCACAGCATCACCTCAGCATCCCCAAAGCCATGTTATCTGGGTTTTATGGCCATCTCTAAAGGGAGGAGTTTCACCCATCAGGGAATTAAATATTTCAGAGGAACAGGTATCAGACTTTGTATGTGGAAAATTTCCCTTTTACAAAGTGAGAGTGGGGCAGAGAGGCATTATGAGCCTCCCTCATCCCAGGACCCAAAATCATGCAGATTCTCTGTCTTCCCTGTAGAAGCACCATGCCACCTCGACACAGACATCTTGATGTGACCCTAGCAGACGCAAGGTGACCTCAGATAACAATGTGGTTGTGAAATCACCTCTGATTTTTTTCCTCACTGAAAAAACAAATAACGTCTCCATCTGCCCGACCTTTCTGTATTATAGGCAAAAGACAGGGAACGAAGGCCTGGAGCCTCCCATCGTAGGTACTACTAAATGAGCAATGCGGCAGTGCAGCATATGCTCGTATGGACACACTGACACTAGTATTAAAATGTGTATTGTCATAGCAGGGAATAAGTTATTGAGAGACAACTTTCAGCTATGCAGGGATGGCTTATCTTAGTTGCGGGCTAGGATGGCTGTGACTTGAACTTGGCTCTATGAAAACTCAGCTCAAGCTTTGGGAGACTTATCTGCCCTGACATGGTAACATACCAAAGACTGGCTCCAAAGCAGCTTGGCTCCAGGAGGAGATTCCCCACTTTTGTGAAGCAGGGAGCCTGAGCTAGCCAGCCAGCCTGGCAGAGACAGGTGAGTTGTTCCCTCAGCACCCTCCCACTGCTGGCACAGCGAGATGCCCCAGGGACCCAGGGCCAGCCCGTGCCCAGCAGCTTGACAGGTCTGGTTGGACCCAGGGTCATTTCAGCAGAGCCGCTGTGGTGCCTGCGCATTGTGGTCCCTAGCACAGCGGATCTCCAGGGATGCAGTGTGGGGTGCTGAGCCACGATTCAGAGGCCTCCCCAAAGCATCCAGCTTCTACAGAACCACACAAATGCTGCTGTGGAGCTCTGGGTGGGAAGGATTCACCTCTGACGATCAATCAGGCCTGGGAAGCCCAAAGACCTCCAATGAGATAGCATTAACATGCCTGAACCCAAATGGTTTCCAGCACAGAGGCAAGAATTGCTTCAGAGGCCTTTTCTGTCTGCCATACCTTTCAGATAAAGGAGGGCTGCCTGCTCCTGTATAGACTGTAATAGTGAAACAAGTGTGTCAACATCAAGGCTCGGAACAACTGTAACAATGCAAATTTCTAAGGGAATCTAATCACTGCAGTATCAGAACTGCTGAAGCAAGGTTTGAGAGCAGAGAGTACAGAATGATCCCCAAGAGCATCATCCCAGGCCCCTGCTCTAATAGAGTGTGACCAGGCTGCTGCTCATGCCCAAGTGATTTGTGTAAAGCCCCTTGAGGCACCCCTCCATTGCAATCATCAAACCACAGACCTCTCGTATATAAAGCAACTGTAGAATAAGCCTGAATGCTTCTCTGTAAAAGCCTGATCCAAACCTGCTGAAGAAAATTCTGCCATTAAATTAACTTCAACACTTTTCCAATCGAGCCTATAACAAGTGTTTTCTAATATGCTATTGCGTTGTTCTTCATTGCCCTTTCTCTCCATTTGCAGTCACATGGCTTTACTATTAGTTTTATTTTGACCTAAGCATTTTCAGCAAGCACACATCATGTGAGCAAACAAACAATTTAACAGGCTGGTGATTTGCTGCTGCTCTTGTAAAGCTGAACAGAGAGAGCACCCTTGTTGTCATAAAGCACCGCTACAAAAAACACAGCCAACAAGAACAAGTTAGGAAGCTTTTGCTTTGATAAAATAATTTAGCCTTAGGTCTGCTATGAACCCTTCCGTAATCAAGTTAAAAAAAAAATAATGGGTGGGATGAAGGTCTTTGCTTCCTTGCTAAGCCTTTTTCTCTCCTTTTGTTGAGTACTCCTTGCTTCTGGAAAGGACCGTGTCCCATTTCTTATCCATGGCAGACTGCACATTACAGGAGGTACGTGGGTATGAGGCAGGCGGGAGCTGTAAGCACTAGAGCATCGGCTGCATCATCTGGGATAGGGTTTAATGTTTCAGAATCATTGTGCTGAGATTCTTCAAGAATTGGGTAAATAGATTAAATATGATAATAAAACATACATCAAAACAAATCTGCTTCTTTAAACGAGGAAGACCCCTCCAAATTAAACAAATGCATATGATTTGTCTCAGTTCCCTTTGTGCAAAGAAGGGGGTCATCACCAGTATTAGTTCAGAGTGATGTGCTGCATTATGGATTGCAAAAGGCACAGCTACTACAATAGTGGAACTCTATAAATATCTTAAATTAAAACAGATGGATAGATACATGTAGCTGAAGGACTTCATGCTTCAGCAGGCATAACCACAAAATACTGAAAAAATTAAATTTACCCCTCAGAAGTCTTGAAAACAATTGGGTTGAGTTTCCATATTTCATCCCCTCCTGTTTTATAAGGTAATTATGACCAATCAATACACCCAGTTTTTGGAAGCAGAATTCTGCAGCTCCTTCTTTCTGCATCCAAAAAGCAGGCAAGAGAAACAATAGCTAAGTCTGAGCACAGTTAGTTCTGCAATATGCCACTGGCTTTCCTCCATACAGCTCCTTTTAAGACAAACCAGCTGATGAGCTCTGAGATGCCCATTTCTGTAGAATCTCTTTTCCCACAGCCAACAAAAAAGGGTAATTGCTTTTGTGGTTGCCTGAACCAGAACAGTGCTTCTGGGATTTTTTCATGCACTCTCCCTGTGTGGAAGAGTCAACATAATAGTGAAACATGACAAGATGTTGAGCCACAGTGCCAAGACAACTTGCACACTTTGCATTTTTCCTATTAGAAATGCATCAGTGATTCTGGAAGGGAAAAGAGGAGGATAGAGAAAACAGGGCAGAGCAGCCAAGCCCAGCCCCAAAGGCCTTTGTGTTTTCATGTTTGTATCAAGATGGAGCATTACAAGACACTGATGATTTGTAGCATTCAAGTGTTGTAATAAATTTAGCCCTTTATTAAAATCATTTTCCCAGGAAAAAAAAATCCAGCGGACGACAAGATTACAAACTGCATAGCTTCCTCAACTGCAGACCTTATGCTAAGATGAGCAATGGGTGACCAACTAAAAGCAAAACCTTATTTCAGATCCTTCCTCCCAGGTTGTCTGGGAGATATTCCCCCCCAGATCACAGTACCAAAAACTATGAGTTCCATTTCTTTTCTCAATACCAGGAATCAAGAAATGTTGAATTATGAATGTTTTTAATGCATTTTTTCAATTTTCCTTTTTATTCTGAACTTAGGACTGATTTTAGGCTGGTTTGTCCACACTTTTTTGATTTTTAAAAATATTTAAAAACTCAAATAGGTGGATATGCTTCCTTACCATGTAGCCACTTGAGTTAGATTTTAAAAGACTGACCCATGAGGATGAAAGGGGCAACACTTTACTACTAACGCTGTCATCCAGCAAGTGGATCAAGGAAGAAAACTCTTTGATCAAGAGAGAGGACAAGAGAATGCCCTCCCTGAATATTTTGCAGGATGAACATTTTGATCTTCTGTGTGAGGATTTCAGGAGAGAAAGGGCCTTTGTACTTTTTCTCTGCACCCTCCAACTCAGGGCTCTCCCTGGTGCCAATGCAGAGGGTGGCAGCAGCCAGAGACAGGCCTCATTTTCTGCGGTCCCTCCTCCCATGGCAGCCTGACATTTGGGTGCTTGCCATGGTGTCCTCAGTCGGGACTCCCAGCCCTGCTCTGGCTCCCCATCTCTGGCCTCAGGGTGCTGTGCAGCAGGAGGCCTTTGAGCCAACCCGAGCATCCCAAGTGCCTACAGTGGACACAAGCAATCAAGTGGCAAAACTGTACTTGGGTTATTGCCCACCTGCTTGCTCCCTCGCAGCAGAGCATCGGGGATACCACTGCCCTCTATCCCATTTGCACCCCACATGGGAGCAGGGACTCTGGAGAGGCTTTGCAGCCCATCCTATACCATGATCCCGCTCTCACAGGGAGCCCTGTGCCTTCTAACAGCTCCTGGACCCTTTTAATCTGCAGTGACTCAGAAACGGGTTGCCCGTGGCTGAGAAACCCCCTGCCTAGGATGGGCCTGTCTCCATGCTCCAGTACAGACAGATCTGTTCAGTCATAAGGAGAAGGTAGTTCACTTTGA
Organism: Pterocles gutturalis; assembly: GCF_000699245.1. Lineage (NCBI taxonomy): Eukaryota > Metazoa > Chordata > Aves > Pterocliformes > Pteroclidae > Pterocles > Pterocles gutturalis. Next base: position 32,004 of record NW_010120601.1, read on the forward strand.
ACCTTTATTGTTGTAAATGCATTATCAGATTATTGGGGAAGGAAGGTGTTATCATTTCTAGTAGAAATTAGCTTAATTATAAATGAGAAACATTAAAATAGGATTACCCTCACAAAGGAAAGTATTAGCATTTAACTGTTACAAAAACTACTGCTCTGCTGTTTTAACACAGGCAACAGAAAACCTCAAGGCCGATAAAGGAATTCACTCTCAGTGCTCTTGTTTTTAAGTAGATAATAACAAAATATTTGGATTGACTTTCCTCCCTCCATGCTTCTAAAATGTTGCTAAATTGCATCACAGTGTTACTAACCCATAAGATGTACTGCAGATGTTTGCTCTTAAAGGTCCACAAAACCCAACCAGTTGTTAAGTGAAAACCTATGCCTGGGGCCCTGGCAGAGATTATTAGTTTTCCTGTTTAGCTGGCTTTCTGACAGAGATTTTTAATCCTGTGAATTATTTTTAGAAAGGTTACGTAAAGCAAACATTCACATTTCAGAGCTGCTTTATCACCTATGAATCGAACCTTGGCTTCAAATTATGAACATCATCCCTGCTTGAGAAGGCCAAACCTATGTATGTATAAGGATATGACCTATGAGTCCTTCAGACTCATCTTCACAATTAATCTCATGGATTTTCATCCATTATAAAGATGCAGTAGAAAAAGGACTGAAGGTCACAAGTCGCTTTCCAATGTAAAGCCCTATTTTAGCCCCAGCACAGTTTTGCCATAGAGAACTGTTAGCCTGAAATTTGCCACACACGCTGACCAAGTGACAGAGAGTATTTTTCAGTAAAAAGAAAACTAGAGGGTCGAGGCTTGTTTTTTGGAATATGGCTCAATGAAGAGTTACCCTCCTTGAGACTCTGCGCCCTGCACTGAACTAATCAACATTTCTGCACAGAAACTTTTCTACAAAAATAGTTTTTTCTCTGATAAAAATTTAAACATAAAAACTAGACAAAGGAGGGAGCTACTTTCCAGACAGAAATAACTTTTCAGCCAAACATTTCCTCTTTAGTCTTCCTTTTCAGTTAAAAGTGTTTTTCCAAACTATCTTTTTAAAGATACGGACTCTAAAAAAGTTGGGCTTTTGGGAAAGGGCAAGGCTTTTCATTAGATTTTATTTTTATATACAAAGCAATATATAAGAAGAACAAAGTCAATAAGAATTTTTCAGAGAAAAATCCAGTGACACGAGGGGAAGAAGGAAGTGATGTAAGTCCTTACAGAGCCAGGTCCCAGGGATAAGTCACAGGCACCAAGAAGCAATCAGACAGGAAAAAAAAGGAAATTTTTCTATGAAGGAATATGGCAATCAGAAGTTTCTGTAGCAGCCACCTTTAAAATCAGAGGAAGAGGTAGGAGAAAACACTCCAGAATATGCCAGCCTAAGGGGCAGCAGCTAATGAACCACCCCAAAAAGCTAGTTGGGTTGCAGAAATTGAAAAAAAAATACTTAAAGTACAGTATTAATAATTATTTTCTTGTATTAACTTTATTCTAGTATCACACACCTACAATGTTTACCTAAGTAAACATCTTTTATCCTTCAGTCTCATCTAGTGAAAATGCTAACTCCTGAGTAACATAAAACAACCAGGGTTTCCATTCATACCAGGGTGGAATGAGGGGTGGAATCAGAGGATTAGCGTGCTTTTGGAACAAACAACAGCTGAAAAAAGACATTCCTGGGGTATCAGAAAAGCAGCACAGACTTTTGCTGAGCTGCTAGGGCAGAGAGGAGGAATTCTCCTTCAACAGCAGCCAGGCATGGGAGCCCCTCTGACGTGCAGCAAGAGAGCAGG
>NW_010120601.1:33840-39680 GCF_000699245.1 Pterocles gutturalis
CACAGATAACACCAGCAGTTTTGAAGCCCTTCTGCCTCATGATGAAAGCCACATACCAAGCCCCCCATCCAGCAAGAGCACAGGACACATACCTGAAGGGGCCCAGGGCAGGAGAAAGAGGAGAAACACTGGAGCCAGCAGGAAGAGAATAACAAGGCGGGCCCTCAGCAATCCCATTTCTTGGGCTCAGCAGGCAGACCCTCATCGTCCAGCTCCTTCCCATCATCCTCCAACCCCTCCGTCAAAACAGGCCACCTGGAACCCATAGCCCAGGGGCACTCTGTTTGAGTGGCTCACAATGCAGGAGGGATACTACAGCTGTATTTTAATTTTAGCCAGAACTGGTTGAGAATCCCAGTCCTACATGCAGTAGAGTGCTGGCAGCAGGCACAGAGTCTTGCATGCCTGTCTGAGGGCTGCACAGGCAGAGCGCTGGGAGCAAGGCTGCAGTTCCTACACCCACATGTGAGTTACCCCAAAGCAGTGACTTGCCCTCCTAGTTAAAGCTTATCAGCTGGTGTAAATCAGCTCAGCGTGCCCAGCAGAGGTGCAGCTGTAGGAATTTACATGCAGCAAGGATCTGGTCTGTAGAATGAATCCTGGTTTCCTTTACAATTCCAAAGACAAATCTTGGTATTTGCTGAGGTTTGGGATGGGGGGGTGGGGACATAACATCAACATCCCGAAATGTTTAAAGAAATTGAGGCAGCAGTGTTTTGAAGTATTGCTTGTTCCTCTAGAGGCTTTGCCAAAAAAAAGAAAAGTAGAAAAAAAAAAGTGTGACCTTGTGACTTTTCTATAAACCCCTGCTACATCAGAAAGTTTGAAATATAAACAGCTTCTTTCACTGACTACATCAGTGCAGCCGCACTGGGCTGCCTAATCCTCAGGCAGCAGTGTTTATAAATACTGTTCAGACAGGCAGGTTAGATCAGATTTTCTCATGAGCTCATTCAGGATTGTTAGCTTTCCTGGGCAGGCACATTATCTCTTTTAACTGCCAGCTTTTGAAAGCCAGACACAGTTTGCAAAGAGTCGGTCCTGGGGAGGAGGAGGTAGCAAAAGGGAGTATCTTTCATCAGGAACCTGACATGGGTGAAGTTGCAACGGGATTGATGCCACTGGAGAATAAATCACTCTCTGTTAGGCAGAGCTGGGCTGTTTCTGACAGGCAGTGACAAACCTGCTGCAGAGGCCTGGGCTCTCCCTGGTGGGCACAGGTGCTTTGGGATGGAACTGTCTTCTGGCACACCCTGTTTTCACTGCTGAAGGGAGTGCAGCAGCAAAGGGTATGGAGCTGACCTCCTCCCTCTGCACACTGCAGTCCATTCCAGAACCCTGACACCCAAGGCATAGGGTCTTCCCATTGCAACGCCTTACACTAGAAGCGCCACTGAGAGAGAACAGGGAGGCAGGATGTGCATATTTGAATGCAGTTTGCTCACCTCACTGTACGAGCCGGGGTTGTTAATACTGAAGGGCAGCAGTGCTTCCAGCTGGACCTCCTGGCACTGTGGTTCCTGTCCCTTGGGGGTATTTATCCCAGCAGCTTGGTCACCTCCATGGAGGGCTATATACCCTCAGCTAGAGGAAACCATCTTGCACAGAAAGTAGTTACCTGCCATAGAAACAGTAAAATGAAGATGCCGTATCAGTAGAGCTTAAATATAGGAGTATGATCATAGCTTTGGATGGCCTGTGCCTGGCAAGAAGGTGTTAACCCAAACCTTCTCTGCCAGGACACACAGAACATTTCTTTCAGTATTGCAGCCTTTCTGTTTGCCAAGGAGCACAGCCCTAGTTACCAGCAAACGACCATTACAGAGAAGGAAAGCAGAAGTCCCACGTGAAAAGCAGACTAGAGTGTTTTGAAGAACATGGTGCAAGGCCTGGTGCCTGACACTACCTTGGAGTTTGCCCCCGCCTTGTCCTCACAACCCACGACATCCGTGTAGATGGTTCCTACCAGGGGGCACAAACTGTCTTTAATCTCCAACTGTCAAGAGCTGCCATAAGGGAGTGGAAGGATGGGCAGCTCTCGAGAAGCCAGAGTTATTAGCCTGTGTCCTCAGGAGAGAAGGCTTCCTCCATCCCGCTCTGTCTCTCTCTCGAAGCCAATTTCACTTGAATTCAAAGGAGTCTCAGAGGTATAAGTCTCAAAAATAATTTAATTTCTACAAGGATGATAAGACATAGCAGTCTGGGAGAATAAGAGATCCCAGAGCATCCAAAACTAGTTGCCAACTGGCCAATCTGTCAGGAAATGGCAATGGTTCAAGGCCAGGCTGGATGGGGCTTTGAGCAAACAGGTCTAGTGGGAGGTGTCCCTGCCCATGGCAGGGGGGTTGGAACTAGATGATCTTTAAGGTCCCTTCCAACCCAAACCATTCTGTGATTCTATGAACTGCCACTCATGTGGCTGTCCCCTTGCCTGGGCACCCCAAGGGACCAGGGCGCAGGCACAGCCTTGCCCAGGCTCTGCCGGGTCCTCTGTTGATGGGATGTAATCTCAAACAATACAGGACATTGCTAGAGAGGGGAAACAATTTGTAGTTATTTTCCTTGATGGGGGGTTTTCATGCTGTAGATACAGACTCGGCATCAAATTCTGTTGAAAAGAAACTCCAGATTTTCAGAGGTGATGGGGATTTGTCAGCAGGTGCTGATATGCTTCATGACCACAAAGTTTTCTGCTCAGGGTTACACACCTTTCTTCAGCAACTTCAAGTTTGAGCTGTAGGCTTAATGCAGTAATATCTGGTAGCTGACCACACTGGTCCTTTGAGCTTTAAAATTAATTAATCAAAAAATGAGAGTAAGCTAATCACTTTCAATTGTAATTGAATATCACATGATATTCACGAACTAAAATTCCTTCACCTTTGCTTGTGTATCGCAAAGCAAAAAAAGGAAATTAAACAAAGCAAACAAACAGATACAAGCCCTTCTTTTCACAGCCCATTTTACAGGTTTCTTCAAAAATACCCAACCCCACAAGGATCTCCATTAAAAGACAGATTCAGTTCCTGTCACTTCTGACATGACTTACAGAAGTAATGCAAGTTTGTTTTGCTAACAGTTCTCTTTGCATAGCTGGTGGCAATTGTTCTTACTGAGCAGACGGGCATTCTTCTTTGTGAAAAAATCAATAAATATTTAATTCATAAATGTAAGAGAGGTGATGAGCAAAATATACAACTAATAAAGATAAATGGCTTTCATACTCATGGAGGCTTTTTATTAAAGACTCAGTGGAAAAAGTGTCCCTGCTGGGCAAAGAGAACAAAATAAATTGTGGACTTCATACTGCAAACATAGCATTTAAAAGAAAAAAAAAAAAAAAGAAAACAACATTAATGCATCATTAAGGTAGGGCATTTAAATCTACAAAAGCCAGCACAAACACGAAAGAAGATTCCTGCAGCAACGTTAATTGGGATTTACTGTGGACTGTGTTATTGATGATTGCATACATTCAGTTGCATAAACAAATTGCCAAAGCTGTATACAAGAGGAATGCAAATGAGGGATGTGCAGCCATTTCTCCTACACTGTGAAACCAGCCAGGTAACAAAGTGCAGCAGGTATGGCTGACAGGTCACCTACAGGTACACATAGATGCATATAGATTACATGTATAAGCATAAGGCAAAAAACTCCCCAACCTACTAAATCTTCAAGATACATCTTCTTGTTATTTGTGTTTATTTATTTGCAGGCAAGTTAACAACAACTGTGGCTAACAATGCATTCCTTTAGCGCATGCATAATTTAATTTGCTTCATCTGTTGTATCCGCAAATGCTGAAACACGACAAGAATGTAACACTCCCGAAGTCGTAAAGTACGTCTGTTTAGTCATTTCTATGGCCAGATGAAAACTTTATGTTATTTCATGTCCCATATCGCTAATTAAATTGCAGCTGAGCTAACACACCCCAATCCCTATGCCTGCTTTCCAAAGCACAATGTCCTGGGGACATATTCTCTAAACTGCTTGCAAAGGCTTCAGAACAGCACAAAACCAGCCTGCAAAAAGACCCCATCCATCCTGGCAAGCACATACTAGTGCTATGCCGAACAGTTAGTGTCTGTCTCGGCTCCAGCAAATATCATTGGACCCTATCAGCACCAGGTGATCAAATCTGAGAAATGATGTTTAGCCAACACTGGGGTGGGTATTATTTGCATTACTGCGGTTCCCAAGATCAAGTTCCCACTGCAGGCAGTACAAAGGTAGCGATAGGAAATTGCCCCCCATATCCACATAGGCTATTAACCTTTCAAAGAAGGGGTAAAGTGTGGGTCATCCTGTCAAATGATTCCCATTTCACAGGGGAAGTACTGACCTAGACTGTACCTCCTACAAAATTCTGTGGATTGCAGTGGGAATTTTGGAGTCAAAGTTTTTCTCAAAATGAACTCAAGTGCAAAAAAGTGATCCCAGACACTTTATCAAGTTGCCCAAGGTCGCATGCCCACAGAGTCCAGAGCTGACAATTTCACCACTAGCACTTCCCACAACAAGTCAGCCTCTTCCCACCTTTTTCTGCCTCTTATCAGAAAAAAAAAAATGGAACTGCTCATGCAGTGTTGCATCTTCATTGCTACTTTTGCTTCCAAGTTCCCCAGTATCTGAGCATAGGGTGCAACAGACAGGGGGGACAGTCGGCTTAGATGATTTGATGAATTTTATGCAACTGTACTCAGGCAGTCTTGGTACCCATCCTGCTTTCACCCGCATAATGGCCAAGCCAGCTGAATATTGCTTTTTCCAAAGATAATAGCATTTTTATGCATTATTCCTTGAAGCTTTTTGTGCTCACACACTGAAAAAAAGCCCCAGCTGAGGAATAACGGAAGTCAAGATACTTAGTCTCTGTCCAGGTAATTACGCATCCGCCTCCCATGTTAGCTGAAGAGAATATGATGATGATAGGACATCATTAACATGTCCATTTTTTCCCTCCCTTTTCTTACTTTCAGCATATGAAATGGAAAACTGACGTTAACCACTTATCATTACATCTTTTCTGGCTTGCATTAGAAACGCTGCCTGCCTGCATTATCTCACATTTGAGAACCAGGAAGGATTTTCCAGGCAAGACAAAACATAGAACTGGTTCAAACCAGAAAACAATAAAAATTGCCTCTCGTTATATTAATTTTTGTGATTTACTGACTTGTGAATTGTCTAAGTCCAGAGGAAAAAACAACAAAAAACATCTATATATATAGCTTCCTTTAGTAAGCAAACCCAAACCATTCAATAATGCTAATGAAGAGCTGTGAGCTCCTCCTCCACATCCCTCACTCACTCTCAAGTTAATTTGCTAGTGACAAAAATCCACCCCAATGTACCTTCTCCCCAAGGAATCCGGATCAAATTATGAAAATGAATGCTAGTGATTCTTCCCTCTTCACAGCCGCTCAGGCATTGCTCCTGCCCATGCTCACAGGAGTTGACCAATATACAAAGAGTTTTCAGTGAAGGTTGGAATTTCAAATCTGAGACCAAGGGAGCTAGAGGATTTGGCTGGAGAGAGCGGGGTGGGTTGCATATGAGAAGACAGTCCACTCATCACCTCAACCAGAACCATTGGTTGGAAAAGCTGCAGCAATGTGGCACCTGCAAGAGCATACCAGAAAGCTATGACTTACTTGCGTATAGGTCCAGTATATCAAACCCAGCTTTAAGAAAGGAATTATAATAGACTCACAAAAAATGTAAGTGCTTGAATTTTGCAACAACCAGCCTTTAAGTTGCACTCTTGAGAGAGCGTTTTGACTGTTGATATATCTGCAATTGACCTGTTGATCCATTGGCTTCCACGGGCTTTG
>NW_010120601.1:39731-41362 GCF_000699245.1 Pterocles gutturalis
GTGGTTGTTGTCTTATATCCAAGGTCCATGCACTGGAGGAACACAAAATCTATTTTGATGCTTTAAGTGGATATGGAGGAAGCTCTAGGCTCCCCTCCCTTCTCACTACAAAAATATGACTACTTTCATAGTAGTTGTATGTCATGCTGTTTGATCATTGTGCAGTGTCTTTCAAGTTATTTCCATGAGGAGGAGAAATTGCTGAGGGATCCAGGTATTTGTATGCAATTCTGTTGATTTTGCAAAAAATAAAAAAAGAAATACAAAAGCCTTGAAGACAGTCTGAATCAAATCACAGATAATTTCTTTATAATTTTCTAGCCTGCACTCAAACCTGTAAAGAGACTTTTCAGACATTGTCTCCGAATCATATTTCCAACTTTTTTCTGTCCCCAGGACTTTGTAGCTCTTTTTTTTCTGCCTGTTTCCTGGCTACTCTGGAAAATACACTCCAGCAACAGTACTTTATTGCTTAGATCTGAATTTGAGCCCTAGAAAAATCTTTCCATCATCATTTTCTGTTTCTTGTTAATTATCCAGAGCCTATATTTTCTTGTTCCAGAAAAGATTACAATCTTTCTGCATGTCTCCTGAATGAAAGACATCATCCCACTGACACACTTTAATTAAACTTCACCCAACCACCATGAACTTCAGACATATTTTAAAAGAGATGATATCAGCAGAGATAAAATAAAGAAAAAAAAATGGAGTCAAAAAGCTTCGTGAAAAGCAAAAAACATACAAGTAGTGTGTACTTGCTCTGTGCCAATGTAAAAGCCCACAGGGACCACTGTGAAGATTGTGTGCTTGAGGGAATGCCTGATGAACACAGAGTAGCCATTGCTTTCAGGCGTTTGATGGAAATGGAAGTGGTAACACAAAGAGCGTATGTTTCTGGCAGTGATATAAACCCAAATAGTCTCCTTTAGAAGGGATAAAAGGAGAAAGAGGTGGACTTCACTTGTAGTTCTAGTTTGCTAAATTTCACTTGGGCACATGAAAACATTCCCGCATTGTCACATGGAGCCCAAAACCAACTTCCTGCTTAACACTTGTGGTTCAGAGCAGCTTTTTCCACCTCCAGCTTCAGGAACTTCCAAATACAAAGTAGGGAAGTGGCTTGTGATGAAGCAAAGTTCCTAACAGGGTTCCTGGTGGGTAGCATGAGGCCAGTGCAAGATGAATGTTGGAGTAGAGTTTCAAGTTACTGGAAAACAAAAACACTGTTAGGAGGCTGGAGGTTTTGGCTTTTTTTGGCCTAATTTCATTTTCAATTAAGCCATTTAGTGAAAGTAATATTTGGACAAAGCAGAATGAGATTTTCACGGAACAACAATAAAATATTTAATATGTTTATGTTCCCCAAAATTAAAACCAAATCAAAACAGAATAAAATGCAGGGAACAAGAAGCTGTTCTGAAATGGGCAGGCTAGATTAGTCTTTTGCTGGAATACCTCTATTTTGCCCTGGGACACGCTAGGCAACTGACAACTCCCACTTCATCAACAGGAGCTGGGGATGCTCCATCCATGGCAAGCTCTGATCTGTTTAGAGTCCTATTTGCTGCTGCCATCCTGATTTAGGTGGTATATGAGAAAGTTTTTCCTTTTTATAAGCTCTCTTAGCC
>NW_010120602.1:0-18154 GCF_000699245.1 Pterocles gutturalis
ATTTATATTATATATACATTTAGTGTATTTATTATATACATTAAAATATCAAAATAACAAAATAAATGCTTACAGCAACACCCCTCAGATTTCTATATTCTTTGAAAGGAAGAACAACGTTTCAGCATTAGAATCTCCCATGCTTGGCACTGTTTGTAATGAAGTTTGACCAAGGACTGGGATGTGTTTCCATTCTGCAAACACAGCAGATAAACAACCGCCCTGGGTTGTACACTGCTTTCAGCAGCACTGCCACTGCGCTCAGCAAAAACCACCTTGTGTTCTGCAGAGTCAGACTCATTCCCCACTCGATGGGAAATTCTGACTGTGTCTCACTTTTGTATTTCTGTAATGTGCTCTTGATTTGTATTATTCTTACAAGCTTTTTTTTTTTTTTTTAATGAAGTCTCTGGTATTCTCTGAATCTCACCTAAATTTCAGTTAGAGATCAGAAAAGTAAGATCTATAAGGAAACCGAAAATATAATGCCTTGGGAAACTTTCTGGTGACACATATTACTAGTATAACATAAATTGTTACAGAGACAAAAGAAACACACTCCCGCAGCTTATTTTTCAAATACTAACGTGTGATAAACAATACTGCAAGGCTTAGGTTATTCACAGTAATATCCAGGTAATGATATTATCTATTAATTCTACCTCTGATGATATCAATCTTGTAATTCCACATACTTTTAGTGACACCTTTTCAGATCTCTGTCTATTCCTTTGATGGGTGATGGAGAAAACCATATGTGCAGATCCATATAGCAATGAACTTTCTAAGCCAAACACAGGAACAGAAACGTTTCTAGGAGACAGTGGCTTGCCAAGACAAACAAGTTCTGCCAACATTTTAACACCACAGAAGGTCAGTTAGGTTATAATTAAGCTTAATTACCATTCTCATGAATTGCAACAACTTTTCACTTGAAGGCACTTAATGCTCAGTAAAGGATGAATTTTTATTCTATATTTTCCAAGAATCAAATTAATGAGACATTCTGATCTTAGCTTTAAACCTGAATCATCACTTATCATCATAAAGAGAAAAGGTATGTCACCATTAAAAGGAGATTTGTGCACTTTATTCAACCACTAATACTTCCTCACTCCTGCTTTTCCCTACTCCTCTGCAGTAATTTTACAGGGTTTTCTCTCTTCTTTTCAGTACCACTCTCTTTTTTTTTTTTCATTATTGCACATTTTCTTTTCTCATAGTTTTAAAACCTTTCTGCTTCACTTTTTGATTTACCTCCCTATTTTTAATTCTCTCTATATTTCCAGCTCTTCCTCTCTGCTCCCCCAGCAAGCTGGAGAACCTGACAGTAGTGGTCTGTCTTCTGCTTCTGCAGCTCTGCTGTGATTGCTGCGTTAGAACTGCACTGGGAAAGGATCTGAGCTTATCTCATCGAGGGAAAAGGGGAGATAAAAATTGGTGAAGCAAATCAGACTTTTTTTTTTTCTCCCACAGGCCAACACAAAGTGAGAGAGGAAAAAACCAGGAGCCATTTGGCTTCTTGTCCTCTATCAGGAGTGCAGAACCTGCTGGATGCCTGTCCTGGCCTCATTCAAATGAGAAAGCAGCTGAAAAGCCTGGGCTATGGGTACCACTCGGCTCACAGGGGAAACCCTTCATCACCTCAGGTCCAGCTGGGGGCTGCAGTTTGCTAGTTGGCATCTGCTGCTCTTGGATGCGGACATCCCATATGCATGGGGGAAAAACAAAAAATTGCTAGGGTAGGCCTCCAACAAAACGAAAATTCGACCTCTCTGGAGGCTGGTAAAGCTTCAAGGACTACTTGTTTTTAGACTCTAATAACAAACCTGGAAAATCGGAAGAACTGGTCAGCTTGTAGCACACTGTGCCCAGCAGTGCGGAGGTTTACGAAGACCCCCGGCAGCAGGGGCACACATGGGCAGTGCTATCAAAGACAGCCACGTGCCTCCGTCCAGCATCGCTCTTCGTGCGAAGCATCACCCTGAATCCAGCTCTGTTGCCGCAGCACTGGTCTCAAAGGCATCAGGAAGGGCAATTAGCAGTCCTGTCCCTCACACACTGCGTGCCTTACTCCCTCTCATCAATGCTCTTTTCATTAATTCATCTCGGCTAAAAGGATGTTTTTGTGCAAGTCACCTCGTGCCTCAGCGAAGAGAGGAGTGCTGCCCGTGGGCTGCCTGCTACTTCCATTTTATTTTTTAAATGGAACATACAAAGCTACTGCAGAAGCAGGGCTTTTGAAGCACAGGACCCCCCACACAACAGGAACTGTTATTAACTATGTTTTATTTCCTCCAAGTAAAATTTCACTACTTCCCCCTGACCTTACTGCTTAAAACAGAAATTTATTCTCCTGCTGAGGAATCCCACATACCAGAAAATGATTCTGCACTCTGAGGGAACTGCTACCTCTTAAAACATGTATGACCTACAAAATAACTTTTCCCTTGCATGTTGAAAAGTCTAGACATGTAACAAAAAATCTTTCACAGAATGCCTTCTAACATTTTTCTTTCAAAGTTGTTAAGCAACATTTAACTAAAACAAATTCACTCTTTTCTTGTCATAGGCTAAAGACTCCTACCGTTGTGCTCTCATACTGCCAATAGTCTCTTACGAAATAAAAATGTCTGGTTTAGTTATCATATGGTACTTCAAGTTCCACCCGTCCCACAGGAGATTCAGATGTCAGCAGGGAATTAAGATGCCACTTCACTTAGCAACCCGTATGTCATGTAAGGCTTCTTATTGTAGGTGGGGCAAAACATGAACCCACAGCACTCTCTTGTTTACTTCCAATTATATTAATCTCTTGCATCTATAAGATTAACTTATCCTCCCACATATTATTCATGCCTGTAGCCCTACAAAAACACGTAGACTGAAATCCTTGACCCACTGAAGTTGCTGGGGTTTTGCAATGGACTTCCAGAGCTCAGATTTTAGTTTCCTTTCCCCAGCTAATATATTACTTCTCTGATTACTTTAAGTACAGATCTTTACTTTTCCAATCTCGCTGGTCTGAAAAAACATCTGAGGTATAAAAGGATTAAGCTGTTTTTCTGTAATTTACAATGATGTGAGATGGTCCCGGCACATTTGGGGCTAGAAAGGGGTCTACGGTTATGTTTGCTTGGCAGTTCAGCATCTTATGACTATCCCTGTTAAGTCTACAAAAATCAAATTGTCTGTTGCTGAAACAGTCCCTCACAACCTACTGCTGTACATACAGCCCTTGGACTCTGTGTACTACAAGACCAAATGACATAGCAGGTTTACTATTTCAAGGTAATTTGGTACAGGTTAAGTGAAACTCTAGAGTCAAATTGGTTCAAATACTAGTTCAACTATAGTTTCACATTCTCTCACCTAACAAGGCAAAAATCCACACAGATAACAGTGGAATATCAACCAAAACCCCTCAGCCCGTTCCTTTGCTTTCCAAACCTGAAATCCATTATCTCTAGATCCACCAGTTACTAGCACACATACCAGAGCACAGTCTGAGCAGATGGCTCAAAGCTAACTATCAATCCATTTGCAGTTCAAAACAGTGGTGAACTACTCCAGCTGTTTTCCAAATCAAAAATATTATTGTCATTTTGCTATCGCTGCGTGCTGAGGGTTATGTAACAAAAATGCACATGTCCCTCTGCCTGGAATGCAATTAATTTCCTCCCTCCCCACTGAGAGTGGTAAGTAACAATTCAGACAGTCTGGATGCTTTCAGTTTTGAGCATGGCCAGAGATGCAACCCTGGAATTAGTCCACGTGGTAACCCACTATTTGTAACATGCCAGTCTTCTAGAGGGCTTACAGATAGCATATATTTTGTAGTTTGGAAAAAAATAAAAACACTATCCTCCTGTTTATTCATGACCTCTTACTGCCTGTAGGGAACTATGAGTTCTCTAGTTTAACCATAGACTTTGCTTTATGTTGGAATTTCAAGTATTCTAAATAAGTGTGCTAACTAGAAAAAGTAATTGCTTCCGATCGAAAATCAGCCACTACATATGCTATATACTTTGGTATGCAAAAATCACAGAATCATTAAGGTTGGAAAAGACCTCAAGGATCATCAAGTCCAACCATCAACGCACACCACCTAACTCATTGTACACTATTAACTTCAAAATAGTGGCATAACCCCTTCTTAATTTACAAATAACCAAACATCACACAGGCAGTTAAATTCAGACTCCATAGTGCTTCACCGCTCCGTGCGATTTGCTTATATAAAGAGAACAACTGGAGCTCCTTTGCTTAGAACAGCCCACTCAAACAAAACTCATTTCCTCAATGCAATCTTTTCGGCAATGGGCCTTTCATCTTTGTAAGTGCAGCTAACCCAGTAATATATAAATATCAACTATAAGATCTTCAGGAGAGGAGCTGTCTTTCTATAAAGTGTTTGCATCATACCTAACAACTCCCAGTTGCTCCTGTGATATAAATACAATGGGGTGATCAACTGTGTGCGAGGGTGTCAACGGAGATGAAACATTAACTCAGTACTTAACTGCAGCAATTTCCTTTAATGTGTTATTACTTGGATCAGCTTGTTCTGGATTTCTGGCGCAGTTTACAGCTCACGTCTGTAGGGAACACCTGCAGTGGTTTTACTGTTCTTACCTGGTTAAATAGGCCAGAGCCAGCTCAGATCCCGATGGCTTTTTGGGCTGCACCTTTTTAGTAGAGATCCCAGCTTCCCTCATCAGCTGTTTTTCCTTCTTCTTGCGCTCTTTTTTTAATTTTCTTTCCAGTTTCCTCTTTTCCTCTGCGGTAAGTTCTTTCTCTTCTTTTGTTTCCTGAAACAATCAACACTGAAATTAAGGGTTTATATTTCCATAGGAAAGTGAACGAAATATGTATAAGCACAACTGAAGGGCACAGGTAATAATTAAAACCTGAAGCTTCAAGCTTCATCATTTTACTGTTCGCTATACTTCCATCACCTCTCTACCCTGCTCAATTTACAGAACTAGAAATACTGCACTTGCAGAAATCTGTAGCACTGCCCTCTTTAGATGATTACACTGTTATCAGCAAAACAGTAACCTGAGCACCTTCTAGCTCTGTATTAAACATCATTTCTAAAATTTGCTGTGCTGTTTGTTCTCCCATACTCAAACCTGAGGGGAATGTGAACAGCAGAGGCTGTTTTGAAGTGGTGGGAGGGTATGGATTTTTTTTTTTAGCATGCACACATTTAACCGGGAGAAGGAGGGTTTCCTTAAGATCCTTAGTTTCTGGGGCTGTTTGTTCTGTAACCTCACACTTCCTTGGACTGAAAAAACCTCTGTCTGCCACACAGGGTTTCATCTCCACTATGCCAAAGGAGATGATGTGACAACTACCACCTTCATCCAAGGCGTCTTGGAGATCCTTTAGCAATCTTGGGTAAACACATGCTCCAGGGACTCCTAGATGTCTGAGAGGTTCATTCATATCTTTCCAGGCAATAGTCTCACTGAGTTGTTTCAACCAGATGCATGAAAAATTGCAGCTGGTCTGCTAGATCATCAGAAACCCACAGAGGCCAAACTGAGTGCAAAAGAAACACTCTTCATCCTCTCTCCGCTCCCTCCTCACCTGTTCAAGGAAACCCTAACTGAAACCTGAATGCACAAGAAGATCAATTGCTTTACGGAAAGTTTGGTTAGAACCACTTTAGAAACCAACACATCCTCAGTGTTATATCAATTTGTGTTTGTCAAGTGCTTTCAAAAGAAAATCCAGACATGGTGCTAAATGACATTATTCTTGCTGACATTCAAGCACAGGATGGTTAAACAAGACAACACCTGAACACAATCTTATTTGCCAAAGACACTTGCTAAGGACTGAACATTTGTTCCGTGTCAATTCGTGTATCACCCAAGTTTACTCCGACTCATCTTTTCAACTTTCTGTTTTCAAAGACTAAAAAAGGGCAAGAAAGCAGAAGTTAGAATAAATGGGAGTGGGCCAGCAAAGAGGATTTGCTTCTTTTTGTTTAAAATGCTTTTTAGCTACTTTTATGGAAAAGCCTGCACTCATGTGCAAGCACATGCAAAAAAAAGCAACATATGTTGCATATGTATAGAATACATTTTAAAACTCATGCTGAGAATAAAATAATATTTAGGGTGAAGGTAGGTACGTAATTGTTATACAGGAAACAATGGTTTCATTTGAAAAGCCACCCTGGTACTTACTAAAATAACAATCCAGCCACACAAAGCCCAGGAAAACACTGAGGGTGGTCATTTATAAAGTGTTTGTAAAAGATTACTACAGCAGCTGTCCAACAGACGACACACTACAGTTAATCTTCTTTTAAAAATAGTGTAATGAATTTGTTTACTTTTCTGTGAGCCATGAAGCTTTCAAATAAAGTGACTGTGGCACATCATTAGAGCCGCTCTGATAAAGAGGCCTCTGCTTCTCCATACTTACAGTAAATGCGTATCTCTGTACCGTCCCTTCCCCCCCACATTCCTCATATTATCGAAAAGCTTTTTATCCCTCTCTCCAACCGCTCCATTAAAAACAAAACAAGTTACTCCCTCCCTGTAGCTCCCAACGTAAATACCGAGCCCTAACAACATTTGTCTCCAGCATCACAATGGATGCGCCATGGGCTGTCTGAAACAAGAGCATTTGTTCTCCCTGTGGGGCTGGCGCTGTCCTGGGCATCAAAGAGTCAGGATTTACAGCTGGAGGTGCCTTCTGCTAGCCCACAGCATCATCCGAGGAAAATCGGATTCATCAGGCTCCTGTTTGGGACTCCCAGACACATACTGCAAAAGCACTCACAATTTCATAGCTCAAACTACCTTTCTAGTTGCAACCATACTTTTATGCATCCACAACAACTTGATTAATCTAGTAGCACGTACCACTATCCATCCTTTACCAGTTTTTAAAGCCTCACGTTTTATTTGCTTCATAAAAATTCCTACATTTGGTGGTATATTCTACACTGAAGCTGAGGGTAGTTTTATCACGATTTAAAAAAACAACCAACACAAAAGAGCAACCTTCCCCAAAACCTGGGACTCAAAAGAAAACAAAACCAAACCTTGCACTGGAATTTAAAGCCTGGCTGCATTTATTTTAACTTGGATGATCTCTGTTGTGATACTCTACTGATGCATCTCTCCTTTCATTTAAATCAACAGCCTTATTTTTTCATTTCGCTTTCCCTGAACCATTAGTGTGACTGTTTTTCTGAAAGATGTGTCCAAAGTTTGTGAGCCATTTGGATTAAGAGTTTCAGTATTATGTCATTGTTTAAATTAAAAAATCCCAACCAACAGGACTTCATTGTTTTGAGGTGATAAATATTCCACGTTGTCTCCTGCTATATTTATAAAGTGACATCACAATTTGTAGTGCTACAATTTAGTCTTAACTACAACATCGTAAAGTCCATATTTGAGCGTGCGAGACACTTGTTTATTGACGTGATAAATTTAAACCATATGCATCCAGAAAAACACAACACTCACTTATTTGCCAAGCCTGCTGAGAGCTACCACACCACCTTGGATCGTGGGCTCATTAGATCTCAATCTAAACAAGGTCAGGCCAGGTCAGCACACTTGAATGAGTGACATTCAGAGGACAGCCAGTGTTCTCTGGTGATTAAGGAGGTGGGAGTCTTCTACTTGGAAACTTTCCAGAAGGCTTGAAAAGGTGCTAAAAGGGATACTGCCACTGGATGCCATAGTTTGAATAAAAGACAGACCCCCAAATCTTTAACACACTCATAAAAATCCATGTCATCTTTGCAAAGGTATGGAGATGTGAGCTCAGACATCTTCAAGCAAATTCCCGAAGTTCATACCATACCACGTCCATCTGCACGCAAAGGGCTGTGACTGCCAATACAGCGCCTGCCACCGATGCCAGTCTCCAAATTTCTGAATTGTATATAAACATAGTAACATCCTGTAAATAGTCTAAGACATCTGATTCAAAATATCTGGAGGCTTCAGCTGTGGCAGTTTGAGATACCAGTTCAAGTTTTCCATTATTCTTTGTAATCTGGAATAACTGCACAAGTTTAAAATGTTTTGTAAGTGTTCTTTAGGAATGAGTGTACCCATCATAAAAGAGGAGCCATCTCAAACTGAAGAAAAGCATTTAATAGTGTAAAGCAGTCCCGCTAAGCAATTCAGAACTGAGAAAAACAACTATAACTGCAAGAGGAACTGGAAAAGGCAGAAAGATTTACACAAGATAGGATTTCTTAAAAATATCTGACCCTTTTTTCTGCAGCTAGAGTGGCAAAACCAAACAAGTGCAGTTTTTCAGAAACTGAATCTGCGTAAACGCTTATACTGCCAGGGGACTGGGAGGCATAACAGACAACCAGTACCAAGATGGTATTAACAGCCCACTAATTTTGTTGTGTTTCAGCAGACCATTAAGTACAGTTTTAAATTTGTTTCCAGATTCATAGTTACACAAAGGTCCTTGACTGTCTCGCACTTCAGGATAACTGAAGACATCTTCTGAAGACTTCTGCTCCTTCTCTTTGCCCATCACTGTTTCAAAGACTCCTACATTTGCATCCCCAGGTGTCTGTTGCCAGCACAGAATAATATTGACAAAGAGTCAGAAACTCTGAAGAATTGCCACAACGAACTCATTTTTTACTAATTTTTCTTTGTAAAGAACCAAATTCACTATGTATTACTGCTAGTGAACCCAGCTCCTGCAAAAGCCAATAAGCTTTTATCCTTTTCTACCAGCACAGCAACACACGTCTGTACAACAGTGAAGCAAACAACACCAGAAATTCAGAGGAATAAATTATAATTTGACTAACCATGACAAACATATAAAGAGGGTGTCAAATTTTTGAACTCAAAAGAGAAAAATGGGGAAGTGGACAATACGGCTTGTTTCACAGAAGGAGCATTGTATTGCCTTGTTTGTTCATTAAGCTCACGTTATTTCATAACTTTTAATATAGAGAAATGTCAAAAGGGGCTTTGTTCACTGACCAAGAGCTGACGAGGAGCTACTGACCCGTCACATAATGGCTTCTGCTTACAAGTAGCCTTTTGCCCCAAAAATACCCCGTGCATGATATCAGCAGGCAAAATGTTCTGATTTTGTCTTACACAATACATATGACCCCAGGTAAATAACTGGCCATCTACCAGCTTAGACACAAAAAGCAAAATCTATAAACACAGTTCAAAACCTAGAAGCAACTGGCCATCTGCCAGCTTAGACACAAAAAGCAGAATCTATAAACACAGTTCAAAACCTAGAAGGAAGGAAGGCTGGCAAATCCTTAGAGGCAAGGTTCATAAAAGAAAGATTGACAAATTATTTACTATCTGAGGCTTGCCAAAGAACTGTGCTACAACTGCATATTGAATTTAAAAAACTATTGAATATAAATAACTATTCCCTATCATTTAGCACGTTATGAAAAGAAGTAGTATGACAAGAGAAGGAATATGAAATTTCCTTACCAGAAAGCAAATTCTGAATGAAAAATAGCATTTGTAGAAGTATGCCTCCTTACATCATGTCTCTAGCATTTACAGAGGAAGATTTATTTTTTTAATTTTTTTTTTTAAATACATATTGTTCAAAGAAAAAAACCTAAAAGCTAGGTGTTTTTAAAATCTCAACTCCTGGCAACAAAAATGTTGGGAACAGCTTACATTAAATTGATTTGGAAAGGTTTCTGTAGACGCAATCCAGTCAGAAAAGCCTCAAACAAGGTCTGTAGGAAGCCAGATTTAAATGAGAACAAGCTTTTTATCTGTCTAATCCAGGAAAGGATTCTTTCAGTGGTCATGTAAATGTTTATAAAAAAAAAAAATCAGTGTTCTTACGTACACAGCTATAGTATCTCACAGGCACAAGCAATCAGGCAGCACCCTAAATCTGCAGGTGTCCTTTAGGATAGATGCACCTTTCTCAGCTTGAAACAAGGCTTGATTTACAACTGAGTGATCTTTACGTGATTCATAGACTTAGATCCAGTTCTGAAGAGCACATAAAGTGCTATCATTAGGATGTGCTAAATAAGAAATTGAACAGTTTACTAAATTAACATTTACAGGCACACAGAACAACACGATTCACAGAACCTAGCTTGTTGAATTCCACTTTAGAGATTGTTTGCTCCTATAAAATACATACCGTAGCAGATTAAGTTCTAAGGCATAAATTAGTACCATATTTTATTTCTCATTTTCCTCCATCAGTATCACAGTCCTGAATGTAACAGAAATATTTAAGACACCACCACGACTGCAGGCTTGGGGAAGGCAGTTTTGCTTCATTTGCAACTACAGCACTGCCAGGAATTTTCACGGGGTTTTTCTGAAGGATTTTGCTTACTCTCTTACCCCTAATTAACCCTGTTTACCGATCAGGAGAAGATGGAATAAGAAGGAAAAAAAAAAAAAAAAAGGAAAACCCTAGGAAATCATTTGTATCCACATCCCTGTGGCTTACACACAGCCCTTTTAACCCTTCCCCAAAAACGCACAGAGGAATTTTAATAGAAGGAGCACGAGACTGTCGCAGCACTCGGCATTTTCATCGCCACCGAAGTCGTCTCCTTTAGGGGTGCTGACAATTTCTTATGAAGTTGAAAAAGGCTTTGGGCTGTGAGAGGAGGTAAAAGCAGAGCATAGGCTGTTTTGAAATCCTTGCTGGAGAATTTTTTTAAAAATAAATAAATAAATAAAACAACCCCAAACCACGAGCTCGATCTCCTCCAATGAAAGAGGTACCACAGGGTGTAGGCAGGTTGCCAGGCGAGCTCGGCAGCGTGACCGCACTGCATTGAGTTTCTTTAATGAAAGCCAGGAAAGAACACATTACACAGTGTTTCTTCTGAGAGCCAGCTAGCCTCCAGTGATTGAAATCAATAAAAACAGTCGGCAAGGGGCCCAGTGGGGGAAGAGAGAAATCTCCACTACAGCATTCAGTTTGCTTTCCACTTTCTCCCTCCCCCACTAAAGTTAAACTCCGAAGATCACCATGACAAGCTACTTCGCTTCCAGCGCGGGGAAGATGCTGGTGGAGATTTAAAGGAAGCGAGCACTTTCCTTCGCCTCCCTGCCTTCGCTCTCCCCCCGGCACCAAGGAAATGAAAGGCTTGTTTGGAATTTGAATCCAGGCTGGAAAAAACTTCATCGGACAAGTGCATCGTTCTGCATTTCAGGAAGGGATGGATTTTATGCTCGGAGAACACTAAAACATGAGAGGGGAAAGAAAAGCAGGAATCTGAGTCAGCCAGAGCCCACGTACAGGCGAGGATGTCCACCCCGGCGGAGGGGACCTCTGAAGCTGCGGGGAGCACTGCAAGCTAGCGCCCGAGATCAGCACGATCTGCATCCTAAAGCGGAGGAAACATTACGAAACACGT
This sequence comes from Pterocles gutturalis, assembly GCF_000699245.1. Lineage (NCBI taxonomy): Eukaryota > Metazoa > Chordata > Aves > Pterocliformes > Pteroclidae > Pterocles > Pterocles gutturalis. The sequence continues at coordinate 11,399 of NW_010120602.1, forward strand.
GACCGAAACGCTGACCCAGGTAAGCAGAACCTGCTTTTAACGATTCTCTGTCCCGCATCCGAAATCAAAGCGAGACCTTTCTGCTTCAGCCTCTGCAGACTGCCCCACGTCCTCCCTCATTAACCTTGGCCAAGTTAACGCTAAACTTGGCCCATCTGAAAATGGTGTCGGGCCACTAATCCTCACTGAACTATAAAACACTCACAAAAGCCCTTTGTATACTGGTTTTGCACTGAATTTGCTGGTTGACAAGGTAGGACGGGGCCATTGCGTAAGTCCAGCCCCTCCAGGAGCTGACGCTCCCGGTCGGGGACGACCCGCTCGGAGTAAGGGAACAGGACTGACATTGCACGCTGGAGCCGACTGCGATCTGAGAGAGTGCCAGTAATGAATTTCTAATATGGTCCATATTTATCTATTTTATTTATGTATTTTAATCACCATAGCAGCCACATACAGTACATACTTGCACCGAGTTCCATGAATTACAGCAACGTGCATGCACGGGGGCTAGCCTGATTGTTTTGTTGAAAAGAACTTTGTAATTACTTGTTAATACAGCCAAGGGGGATTTCTGGCACATTGTTTAGCAATGCCTAACATAGGCTTACCCAGCATGTGTATATTCTGCCATTACCCTAATCTGGGCAGTTTTTATGCAGATACCCCTGTAAAATGGGAAAGACAGACCGCAGCTGTAGATCACAACATCCTTCTCAAGTTTTTGGCCAACTTAACTTCAGATTATTTATCTAGACTTCAGTGAGACACGAAGGGTGAAATCAAAGCCTGCCTTTTGCAAGGCAAGCAAAAATGATGATAGCTACATCTCTTTTTCCAGCAACGGCAGGAATTCACTGGGACAGATAATAAATTGGTGCCTACAGAGCAACTGCAAGCATGCTTTCCCCCCGCGTGCTGGGCACCGTTAGATGTTGACAGCCGCACACGCTCACTGCCAGAGAGCTGGGGAGGGGCTGGACGCCTCCACTTCCACTCAGGACCCCCAAGGGGATGTTTCAGCACCTCTTTATCCCAAACCTGTAGGGTACAAACGCAGTCTGAATGACTGCTAGAGTGGAGAGATGAGACTTCCCAGCACCTCCTCCATGTCAGTACCACCAGCCAGAATGCAGGAATTTAGTACAAGTGCGTATGGACTTGTGCAGGTGCAGCTGTTGCTGTTTCTTCGGAAAAGGCAGCCTTTTAAAGGGTGATTTTATTATTTTCCCATCACACGGAAATGGAAATGACCCACACACTTGAAGAGTGACCTGAAGAACACCTCCACGACCAAAAGTAAGGGACTGTTAATTTTGCACATAAATTTAAGCATTTTTAAAGCATGAACTGTTCTGATCAAGCTATAAAAATAAACAGTAATAAGTTTTTAGGCTGATTTTATCAGTCCAGTTTTGAACTCTTCATACATAACAGCTGCAAAATGATAGCTGAAGATGTCATTAAAAACCAATAATTTACAATTTAAAATGCGAAGTTGTGATACGTAACAGAAGATGGCCCCACATGAGTTTTTTGGCATATCCACAGACACAAGATTCACCTCTCTTTTAGTTTCCAAGATCTGTTCCATGTTTTGCCTCCCCCCAGCACAGACCCTCTGCAGAGATGGCAGCACCTTCATAGTTCGGGAATCACAGCAATCACTCCCACACCAATCAGCAAGTCTGCTTTGCACTGCTCTTGGAGCTAAATTTATCCTCATGCAGAGGAACTCATCAAAGTCTTTACTTAAAATTTCAAACAAGGAAAGCTTAGGTGAGACTTAGACAATGCATATCACGTGTACAGACATTCTCAAGCTCAGATGACATCCCTCCCCATTACTCTCTCAGCAGAAAATATAAATATTATCTTTAAAGCAGAGTGCAGGCTATTTTTATTCATAGGGATGCCTTTTTCAGAAGCTGAGTGGTACGAGTTTCCACAGCATTTACTGCTAACAGAATGTGTTCTTTTTCAAACAGACAACATAGGAAGAAAAAGTATCGTGTATTTGACCAAATACAGATATTCTAGCAGTGATGCCACAGGGCAAGACTCGTCAACGTTTTTCAGTCATGTCAATGTTATTAAAGCAGATTCCCTGAACAGTGACCCAGTCCTTCAGACACTTCCTTTGGGGTATGGAGACCTGGAAGAACCCCATGTTGCTTTGCTGAGTTGGATACAACAAAATCGATTCAATGGGAACCTATTTCTCACATTTCCACTAGTCTTCATCGTTTCCTATCATCAGGAGTACCCCGTCCTCAACAAAAATCACATCTTCACCATAGTCAAGAGCTCCTAAGAGTTCATGACAGTTGTCCTTACAGCAACATATACTGGTAAAAAAGCTTTTTGAAAACAGTATATAAGGATTTTTAACAGTCATCAAAGTAGATGAAATGCTTTTATAGGTGGAAGGACAAACATTTTGTTTTAATTTCACCCATCTGAATCTTTATGAAGGGAAAGATCTGGGATTTTACAAAACAAGCTGAATGGCTATTCAAAAAATGCTGAAATTCAACAATAAAAGGGCAACTATCAGGGTCTGCTAAACACCTGGACAGACCATCTGGGATGAAACATAATACTTGTGTCTGCTCTGGTGGAAAAAGAGTGTTGCCATCCCTTTCAAATGAACATGATCTGACACTTCTTGAATACCGTAAAGCTTCAAGGTATCTCCTTTCTTATCTACACCAGTGGCTCATGTTCCCAGTACTGAATTCATTCAGCTGAGCATATTTAGTTTGCTCAGTCTCAAACTGGCAGCTTCTCTGTAACGTACCCATTCTGACTCAAAAATGGAACACAATTAAACATACAGTTGGAGAAGGCACATTTTCCCCCATCTGTGGGAAAGACTAGTGAAGCAGAAGACTAATTATTAAACGAAAAATAAAGAGTTATCAATCCCTAGGAAAGGCAGTCCTTCACTTTCATGCCATTCCAACTGAGCATAAGAGTGACAACAACCTCTACTCATGTCTTGCCACTTGATTTGCTTTACAACAGGATATATGACTTGGGAGATAGAGAATTGGACCCTAAGTTTGGTGAAGAGAGAGACATCTTAACACAAAATAAGGAATGGACGTGATGGTCATTACAGATTTTTGCATTTGACTTTATGTCCTGTGATAACCAGAGATGGGTGACTGAGACTGTGACAATTACTTCCTGTGAAATTATTATTCTTGTAAATATTTATAATTTCCATTAATAGACTTTTGAACACCTGCATGCAGAATCAGAACCTGTTTAAAGAAACAAGTATTATACATAAAGCTCTGTTTGTATCTCATGTACAGTTCTGTTCCCACCAACACCCTGTTTTCAGGAGTTTTGTCTGAAGGAGAAAGGTAAAGGAATAGTGGTTGTAAGACCTGGCATGAATTACACAGTCTAGCTTTCCTCCAGGCCAGCCTGCTGCTCTTCCAATCACAATGATCAAGTGTGAGTAGTACTGTCTCATTAAACATGACTGGTAGGAAGAAAGAACTTGAATATACTGTTTGTCAGTTTGAAATGGTCTCCAAAAAGTTCCTTAAGGAAATTCCATCCGTATTTTCAGCATTTTGAGAGTCTCTTAAATCAAAGTGCAATCCATTCCCAAATCCTATTTATTTAGCAATGCTTTACACGCTTTCTGTTCTTGTGAGCTCTCTGATAATTCTATGTCTATGATACTAGCTCTTAAGCTCTCCACATTTATCACATAGTCCTGGAACACTGAAATGACATCTGGTTTTTACAGCATCAGGTGTGCCCTCATTATGCTTTTGTGAGGCAGAGCAGAAAATTGAAAAACAATTATGATTTAAGACCCTAAATTAAAACCTGTCAACTGTTTAGTAAAAATGCTCCATAAAACCTGCTTGTATTTCAACAGACCACACTAAACAATACCACCGTAAAAACAGCACAAAACAAGGTGTTGGTAGCGTTTACTTATTTTGGAATTAAGGCATCTAGCAAGTTATCCTAAAATAAAATTGTATTAAACTACATTTCAATAATACGCAGCTTACACATATTTATAAAACAAATGCTATGATTTATGTAGATTGAATTTACAACTCATGTTAGTTTCAAAGTCAAGCTTTACATGCACAAGCTACATTTTACATCTTTGATAAATCATGTATCAACACAACAGAAAGTGGCAGCTGCCCACATAACTTTAGAGTTAAGTATAAAATAGAGTGGATAGTGGAGATGGAATAACATGTGAAATACAAGAAAAAAGAATGAACCAACCCACTACCAGGAGGATTAAGTTTCTCACATACCTGTTATCATGCAATTCTGCAGGGGTCAAAAGGAAGGGAAGTTTTAAGGTAGGAAGAACAAGCAACTTCTTCACTGCACACAGGGCAGGACAGTAAAAGCACTGGAGATGGTCAGTAGAAAATGCAGACTGTCAAAGGTAAATGTCTGAACTGACAGCGAAAGAAGAGTCAACATTGCCATAGTGGATACAGGGGAATGGCTAGAGTGGGAACTGATCACACAGCTTTGAAAGTGAAGTGGTTTATTCCTGGTAGAAGAAAAGGAGAGCAAAGGCAGAGAGAGATTAACAGCAAATGGAAAGTCCATCTCAAGGGAAATTCTGATCTTCAATAAATTAAAAAAAAAAATAACTACTCTGGAAAAAAAGCCAAGATGTCAAAATTCTCGCTTGAATGGCAACAAAAAAGCTTTATGTTTCTTTTTACTTGCAAACAATACAACCTACTTTGAAACAGAAAAATCAAACTAAAATCGAAATGAAAATAGAGATTCTACCTTAACATGAGACATCCCAGTATTATGAATGTGAAATGAGAAAGCAGGGATTAAATTAAAAATCAAGATGTTTCCTACAACACTTTAAATAAAATTGCAATCTCCAAGAGAAAAAAAATAACCAAGTTTGACACAGAAAGTTTCTCATTTTTTCCTTTATTTTCTTTTTAAAAGTTTTCTTTACAAGTGAGTACTTGCCTTTGGAATACTGGGAGCTAAAATCATACTGAAAGGTCATAAGGTAGAAATGGAGAGATGACCTCCTGGCAGTGATGCAGGCAGCATGCCTACTGGAGTGTGAAGTCAAGGGGAACAGGGAACACTGGAAAAGTCAGAGAAGCCAAGAAAATCAACACCTATTTTTCTTTCAAGATAGCAAAGACAAAACGTTGTGCTTCTTGAACAGGATAATTCCAGATTCTCTGAATGAACTCTTCATTTATGTGATGCTTTCATAAAATCTGTCATTGGCCCTTAAAGACTTCTATTAATTGACTCCAACAGTTCCAAAGCAGGTTGGAAGCACTGGCTTATCTCCCACTGTACATGACCAACCAAGCATCCCAGAATTATAATAGGTGCAAATTCATGATAAATTCTACCTTTCAAGTTATAAACAGGAGCATGATTCATACTTTTCCTGGCTTTGAAAACGTTTACAACTTTTTTTTTTTTTTTTTTAACTTCTACACCCAGACCTTGCTATGATTAGACTTGGGCTACAACTGGAAATGAAAGATAATAATCTGATTCATCAAACACTCTTGGCAGAAGTATGGTTCACGTTGTCAGTTTTAATCCAAACTTTGCAACTTGCCCAAAGTAACATAAATTTACATCAGTTGTGGAACTTCTCAGCTTAAAAATTCCTAACTTTCAGGCACATGTTCAGCACAATATATCACAGAACTACATTTTCTCCTTTCATACAGCATGTAGTCATTTTTACATACATAAAATCACAAAGGGTTATAGCTCCTAGAGCCTCCAACTGGATAAACATTCCCGAACTATTTTGTTTTGTATACATTTTTGCATGTCAGCTCTTTCACACATTTAGGTGCCTGCCCTTAGCTGCAATCAGCACGTCCCAATGCGGCAGAGCCATCGGCCGCTGCTTCCTGCATCCCACCCCGGGCCCTCCGCACTGCCTGGCCCTTGCAGGGAGCCTGCGGAGAGCCTAAATCCCTGTGGGGCTTGGCAAACCATACAGGATAGAGTACAAGGTGGAAACACTGCTGAGAGGGAAGAAAAAAAAAAAAAAAACAAAAACAAACCTTAAAGAGTTGGTCACGATGCGGTTCAGTCCCCAAAGGTGACAGAGCTCCTCTCGCATTCTAGAGTCATCACATCAACATTTACATAATTTGATTAAGTATTTTATATCTTAAATCTCCCACACCTTATGAGAACAGAAAATCTGAAACAAATACATGAAACCACCTGGACAATATTGCAGAGTTTTCTGCACACAGAACCACAGGAAGGCCACGAGAAGTGACTCTTGTGCAGAGTGATAACAAACCTGGACCCTACAACTCCCACGCAACGCAAAGCTGAGCTTAGTTGCCAGAGGAATCCTGCAGGAGAGAAACACAACAAGCACAACTCCAGGTAGCAGGCGATACAGTTTGCATAACATTTTCCAGCTCCCAGCTGGTAGTTATTTTAGGGAATCTGGGAGTTCAGAAAGGTACCACACCATTCTTTAACTACTGTAATGAACAGAACTAACAGCTCTGGTCTGTGTTTTCTAATGTTTAGATGTATGATTCAATTCTAGTTGCAGTCAGGCCTTCTAAATTTCATGTGTTTTTAAGCATGAGCAGAGCCTTCTATTACTACGCTGCTAGGCTGGGCTTGGCCAAGGGCAAGATATTGTGGTTAGCAGATTTTACACATTCATTTAGCTAATGACTAATCTGAGAGGCAATTTCATAATTACTTTGAAGATTC
>NW_010120602.1:18185-22038 GCF_000699245.1 Pterocles gutturalis
CTCTAAAGAAGCCCATGGGACTTATTCTAATGACCAGCCCAAAGAAGAACAGTGATACATACGGGAGAATTCAAACAGCACACAAAATGGAGAGAAAAATATAAACTCTGCATACGTGAGGCCCTCCCTGGCAAAATATATAGAATGTTCTTAAGTTGACAGTTTTATAACTCTAAATGGTTTTGCAAATGAAATCCAAACAAAAGAGCAGAGATGTACTCTAAATCACTCAGCAATTGCTGCTTAGAAAAACCAGCAACCACCAACTCCTGCAAACAAAAAGAGTTGCTTTAAGTAAGCTTAATGAATGGAAAAAATGTCAGGATTTTTTTGTTGTTGTTCTTTCAGCTTTATTTTTTCTATATTCTTGAATCTATACACATAATGATTCAGTTCACCCTGACAAATGTTGTATAACCAACTATCAATCACATCAACTTTTTATATGTTGAGAGAAGTCAGATACCAAGTGATAAAATGAGTTCAGGCAGAGGGCATATGTTAAGCAGCTGTGAGCCCGTTTAAGCTGTCTATACGCCTAAAAGCTTAATGTCATTACACAGAGCTCTGATTTCTTCCTTTCCTGCCTTACGCTAGAATATCCACATTATATATAATAGAAATTATTAACTTACTGGAAGAAATATAGTCACACTGTGACTGCAGCAGTACAAACAATATGCTTATAAATTAGATGTAGCATATTTTGCTTACAGTGAAAGATTACACAGGCAAATACTTCTGTTTAGGCTCTCAAGACAGCTTTACTTATGAATAAAAGAATCTCAGGTAATAGTTTCAGGAACAATTTAAACCCGCATAAGTTAGTACTGCTGCCAAAAGAGACGTTCTCCATTTTCTCCCACCACCTCCTTGGGTTGGCATAAGTGTTTGAACAGTCTTGTAAACTCATCTGGGTTAAAATTACCTCTCTATCCCCCCCCACAAAGGTCACTTTAAAACCAAATCAGGTCCTTAATTCGATTCACTGTGAATATTTCTGCCAGCAAAAAGAGGAGGCGATAGAAAGGTGGAAGCAAGTGTCAGCCTCTGGCTGAAAACACCATTTCTTAAAATAAATATAAGTGTAAAATACATAATATAATAAATGTAAGTGTAAAATACCCAACGTTGCTACGTGGATCCTACCTCTCACATACAGGGATGATGAACTCCAGCTTGCCAACTCTCAAGCGATCACAGATTTTTTGGTATTTGCTGCTTTTTCAGGACTACCACGCGTTGCACGCTTTTGGGCTTTCAATTATTTCCCTCTAATTTCCAAGTTACAGTAGAGGTCTCATAAAAGCAGAAAACATAATTTCTGCTTCCGAGGGCCTGAACTCAGGCTGTTCCCATGAAGCACAAGGGTACAGCAGTCACCACCAGTCTGGTTCTATCATAAAGACCGGTGACAACATTTCCAATGACCTTGGTGAGAGGCTGTGAAAAACTAGACAAAGGAGGCAACAGGGAGTGGGAAATGTTTTAGTAAAAGGGAACAAGAAACTGAAGGGAGTCAGAAGAATTAATGTTTATACGCAAAAGGGAACAGAAGGAGAACTGAAAATACAAAGAGCAGGAGTATCTGGTGAGTGCACGGGAGGACACTGCGGGGCAGGAGGGGGGACCCTGTGGAAGAGACGGGGTGATACAAGCAGCAAAAGGAGGCTGATGGATGTGCTAAAGCATGGGAAATACCACAAAGGGAAACAAGGCAAAAGTGAACACGTGAGAAAAGCAGATGACATAAAACCCTTTAGCACATAAGTAATATGACTGGAATAGCTGCTGATCTTCTACGTTTAGAGAGACAGTCAAGAGTAAAACCAGCATCTCCCCAAAGAAAGCACAGGACAGAGCAGGTAAACTGAAACACCTCCTTGCTCATCGCTCAGATATGGATGCTTAATGTTGAGTGCCGAATCTGAGAACATCAGCCAGAAGACAGTTAGTATTTCTCAATGTTAATCAGAAATCAAACAACGATGAGGTGGTATTTTTAAATGTACTATTTCCAATTCATTATTTAACCCAAGACTACCAATAACATAAGCTTCATATTTTTATTATTCAAAATGTGTCAGGCAAGGATCAGTCTATTGGGAATCCAGGAAAACAGTTTTCCTTCTACACAGAGGGAGAGCATTTTCAATAGCACCATAACAACATGGACGAAATACCTTCACTAGATATTTGATAATTTTGAAAAAGATAATTTTTCTTGTAGACACAAGCAAATCAATTTTTAAAAATCAATACCCAGTATAGCAATTTATACATTTTTATAGTGCACAGAACTCACATTTTCACAATACTGAAAGTATTAGTATAAAAGAGAAGCCCTTCTCTGTTCTTCTTCCTCTTAGGCAAGCTATTTGTTCAATTATTTTCTCCCTTTAGATGATGTTCTCTGGCTGCTAGAGCCGTTATTCCTTGAATCACAGCATTTAACTATTCAGCATATACACTGACTTCCTGCCCATCAAAAACTCTGAAGCAGAGCCAGGAAACAAACAGCCAAGGGAACAGATAGACTCCAACGGGAGCTGTCGGGTTTGCTGGCCTTTTCAGGTTATAACTGCAGGGAGAAGATGCTGGTTAGCTTCCTGCATTGTAGAACAAGCGAGAAAATCCTCTTCACTTACTGCCTATCGATCAGTGATCAAACACATCAGTAGCCATTTGTTGCTTCTGTTGCAAAAATTCATGGTTTTGCTTGCTAATTCAGGGTTGGGTAATGGTAGCAGTCAGTTACTGAACTGCTGCAGTAGTTTAACAGATGACAACTAAGTTCAAAATAAGATTTCCCTTTTATTATTTAGATAATTAAATAAACATATTCTACCATCTAATAATAACCCATACCTGTAACTTTATTAAGATCTCTAATCTAATAAAGAAAATAAATGATCCGCACATACTTTACAAATACAAACATACAACAAGATACGGTCAAGGCAGTTAAAGACAGAGGAGAACAATACGCATTGCCATCCTCTCTCCTTCCCTTTGCATTTCCTCTTGGAGTTGCATCATTTCTGAAGACATCAGTCAGTTCAGCAGTTACTCAAAGCAAGCAGCAGTATCCTGTTAAAAGTTAAACTCTAGCAACCTTTTAAAAAGGCTCATGATTATGTAAGCGGAACATACAATAACCAGTGAAGTCTGTAACCTCACAGGGGATACACACTGGGACGTGCCACGCCACCCGCACAACAGAGCGGAACAACCACAAGAATCAACTGAGAATTCAAAATTTGATAGATATAGAGATAGAAGGTGATTGGACATCTAAATCAAACACCTCTAAAAAACATGGAGAATTTCCACCTGGGCCTGTTTTTATTTAGTGTCAGGACAGAAGGCTGCTCTGCCTTCTGAACCCACCCACTAGAAATGTGTTTATCTCAAAATCAAATTGATGCTCAACTGTAAGTTAGCTTTTTGCCAAAAATATATAAGTAATACAAACGTAAACCAGCGAATCAGTGCATCTACAGCAGAAGTAATAACTTCAGTTTGACACACTGGTGCACCTTTCTCATAAGCAAAAATGTAAAAGAAAATTAGTAAGAACTTGCACAGTAGTTTTATGCAGAACTTAAAAAAAAAGAAAAATCAGTAAACAAGCTAACTTAGGAATTTTATTCAACCTTGTTCTACAATTGCTCCATCTTACCACGGTTTTCTCATTTAAATGTTATATACAGACATATGAAACTGATTCTACCCAATACCGAGTAACAAAACACTGTAATTTTACCTATCCTTTATATTTTCAGTTCCTCCAGAAAAAAAAAAAAAAAATCCACATTACCAGCATTAGAGAGCACTACAATTTGACTGGTCT
>NW_010120602.1:22056-69485 GCF_000699245.1 Pterocles gutturalis
TAAACATACAGCTGCATTATTTTAATGTGAATGCACACAACAGTAAGAATTAGCCAAGTTGCAAAAATGATTGTCTGACTAATTTTCATCAGAAGGGTCTTTTATTCTGACCAAAGTACGTTAGGGTCATTGGTATAGCAGTAATGACACAGAAAAGTGTTCAGGTACAAAATGTCTAATCCTTCAAACATTAGGTGAATTTGTTTTCTAAACTTAAACCAATATTTGATCAGTTGAACAAATATTTTAAATGCATTTGGCTAGTTATCTATTTAGAAAAAGAACAAATTTATTTAAAAGGACTTTTTCCCCTTTGGTCACCACAGAACAAAATTTAGGTTGAGCTCATAAGATACTAAGATTTTTTTATCTGGTGTCGAATTAGAGATTATTGCTGCAAGGACACTAGTGGGAAATGCTTTAGGAACAGGAAAGAACAGATAGGCTATAAGAACTGATATGGCAAAACACTCTTCATCTGCTACTTAGATAAGCACAGCTAGTTTAGGTACTAATTTTACCCTTGAGTTAGGTATTAAGTAGGAGTTGCTTTTCATGATGATTTCTGCTGTAAAAGTAACATGTGGAGGAATCATGATTTCTTACAGGTAAAACCTCTCCTTTTGTTTAAAAGAAATGCTCAGCCTCTGTTCCCCTTGTAATTGCCTCCAAGCACATCTATGATGTTTGTACACACATTTCAGATTGTCTCCACCTGCGCAGCTGATTTCTTTCCGCCTCATGTCAGAGTAAAGAAGTTCAGTATTTGAAGAACAAAAAATTAAATCTGGTCTCAGACCAAGTCTTGAGATCAACTTTTACAAAGCAACAAGATTTGTTTAGAGACAGCTCTGATAACAATCGCTACGAAGGTGAGACAACACATGGGGAATTGGAGCAAGTGAGGGGCACGCAGAAATCAGGATCCTGTCCCCACTCGGGGTCCACCAGCGCTGGCCGCAGGCGTGGGGACCGAGTCTTTCTCCAGCAGCGTGTGGAAACCTCCCAGAGCAGAGAGACTCCACACCCTGCTCAGGCAATGCTCTCTGGTGCTTAACTACAGTGAAAAATGTTTTTCTCCTATTCAGCTATAACGCCCTGTCTCACTTATGACCATTTCTGACTTTCTCCCACTGTGTGCCTCAGCAAGGAGCCCAGCTCCAGCGTCCTGGGGACCTCCCCGCAGGGAGGGGATCTGGCCCAAGTAGAAAAGGAATTACACATCAGGCATTATGCTGCCATTCTACTAGAAATTTTGTAACCATAATATTTAAATAAATATCCTTTTGAACAATACAGTACTCAACAAGTAAATATTTTAAGTGCAAATCTATAATGTTTTGACAAAAAAATAAAGATGCAATTAATAACATGCAGCTCAGGTACTCCTGAAGCTTTACCGAAGTGCTGGCACACGCTACTGCTTGCTACATTTTGAAAAAGAGAACATCTATCCTTACTGCAGTGGAATACATCAGTATACCATTTAGGTGAAAGGAATAAACAATTCACAGTAGAAATATGAATATTAAAATCTCCACAAGATTTCTGACAGGCTGCAAAAGACAAAGTCTAAAGAAGCAAAAAGTTAAATCTCAGGATTGATCTTCAGTTTAAAACTGGAAGTGTGATCAAAAGACTGAAAAAGAGTTGTTACTTGCAAATGAATAACTAACCTGGAGTGCATCCTAAACTGTTCAGCCTATAAATTCACCAGAAATAAAGGCAGAAAAATAATTTTTAATACAGTTCCCCTTACAAGCAATTATCAAGGGTTTCTAAGTATTTTTATCTATTCAAAGAGTAGATCTACTGCCAAACTGTTTGTATATCTTTCCTTTTAATTAAAAAAACTGCTTTAAATCCCACATTGAGAGGTGTCAGAAACACAACCCATATAAAAGCACACAGACCACTAAAGGCTTCTGAAATTCTTCACCCATAACAGAAGCCTTAAAACTTTCACTACTTTCTTTTTAGCTTTTTAGAATAAGGTTTGTAGTTGGATTTCAATCACATTAGGCTTGATGTTCCTGGTACTGTATCAATTTAAAGTATTCAGAATTTTCATAGTTCTGTCCAAAGACCTCCAAATGGTTGGTCTTCCTTACCAAGTTACAGTGTTACAAAAGGACATCAACTGTCCTGCAAAAGCCACACTGAGGGAGATGCCGTTTCTGAATTCTGCTTTAGCATATGTTCAGTATATAAAGTTATTTAAGTGCTGTACAATAAATAATAGGGCAACATAAGCTTTCAACACATTTGGAAGCAAAGTCATAAAAACAGTCTTGTTTTGGCCAAAGTGCAAAAATTAACACACAACAAATGTTGCAAACAGAAAGCCGCAAAACCCACTACAAAGATAGAAAGTTTGTGGCTCTTTCTCCAGACTGATAATCAGAATTTAAAGAACTAGATCATAAAATACCTAACTTGCTTGGTTAGCTGGGTCTTTTGGAGCTGTGTCTCCATCTGCACATGACAGGCAGCAGCTTGAGGAGTAAAGTCATGGCAGCACTTAGCACCTTCATTAACACAGAATCCAGAACACAAAGGGCTCCAGAAGCGGAGAGGAAAGTGGATTTATGGTATCAGTACAGGCAATACATTTAAAAAGCTGTAGTGGCTCCACAGTAATTAACAACTTCTTGGGATAATTTGTCACAAAGTATTTGGCTTGTGGTGACTCTCAGGCAGTGATCTTGCAGAAATGAGTAATTAGAAACTTAAAACTAAGATGGCTTTGCCAGAAGCAGTGTTGGACATCGCATCATCCTTCAGGAAGAAATGATGGGTGGAGGTGTAAGCTGCACTCCCACCAGTTCTTCTGGAGACACCTTTGACAAAGCTGCAAATATTCATTCAGTGCTCGTGGGGGCTCCCTGGTCACACACACGCCTGGTTGGTTCTGCAGTTGGCTGGTTGTTCCAAGCCCAGGTCCAGTAGGGCAGGAACCACCGAGGGTGGGAAGTTCTCCATGGACCTGGTACATGAGCACAGGGCTTCTTGGTGCCTTTCACTAAGAGCAGTACTGTTTGGTGTCGGTAGTGCTGAGTAGCTCTGTACCGGCTGGTCTGATGCCAGCATTTTCTATGATGCCTGGATCATTCGGGAAGTTTTTGGTACCAGATGCCAGCGGCATTGCTGGCTTAGGCTTTCCATTTTTGTCTACTGAAGGAAGAGAGATCTCTCCAGTTGCTCGAGACCAGTGCTCCCTTCTTCTCAGCTTTTCAGTGAAGTGAACTGAAGAGGGGGAAGAAGTAAAAATACTTTGAAAACTTGTAATGATAATTCAGTTTTGAATGCTCATACAGCTCACATGGCTGTCATAAAATCACTCACAGTTGTGAGTAATTAAAAACTGTAACTCAACAGACAAAAAGTGTTTGTAGGCAAAACCGCAATCAGATCCTCCCTTGCAGTTTGTAAAACTGTCTAGTAAGGTCTGAACTTCTGTATTTGCTCACATTATATCTGAAGGCATCTCAGTTCAAATGGCTTCCTCTTTGCTTCCTGATTAAAGATAACATATGGGATGAGAAAGAAATGAGTCTCTCCAGAGCTGCAGAATCGTTGCACGTTCAGGACTGAATCACTACAGAACCCTTTAACAGGAACATTACTGAAATGCTATGTCTAATGCACATACCAGAACTAAACTAAACTTGCTGTGCTGTGCCTAAAAACTGCAACAAAAGAACTCATACGCTCTACAAAGAGGATCTCTGAAGGGCACTTATATCCTGGGAGACAGTTTATCGAATACTGTTCCAGTCTGGAAGTTCAGAAAGGAAAGGAAACATTCCTAAAGAGAGAAAAGGAAAACAAAAATCTTTGAGTACAACTCTTTTTCTCAGCACTGGATCCATTATACCACGTCACCGTAAACCTGTATATTCCTGGCTACTGAAACACTGGTGGGTTAATAGAGGGGGAAAAATGCACGAGGAAAGTCAGAGTTTATCTGCACTGTTCTTACAATGTGGATGACATAATGTAATAATTAGAATTTTTTAATTGTCAATACTATCTCTGATATAGTTTGTTCCTTCTGCTCTGATATTCAGTATAAAATCCCCCAAATTTATCAGGCCTTAAAATTCCAGGAATTCTCTACTCTGTCTGAAAGAAGAAATCTAAAACGCTATTATGTACACACGCAAAAAGAACATTTAGTATTCAGTCCTTCTAGCTGCAAAATCAAATGCACCCAATGGAATACAAAAAGGCATCAACATCAGGCAGACATTTCAAACACATTATACAAGTGATCAAAGAAAAAAGGGAAGAAATCTAAAGTAAAGCTACTTGCACAACAAATTGCATAAACTGTTGAGACTTTTGAGTGGGATAAGTATGTTTCAGATTGTGCCACTAATGTGACGTTTTAATGGCATGAGAACCATAAACCAAACTTCCTAAGGATAGATAATAAACTCTGAAGTCTGTTATAACATTTAAAGGACCAAATAAACAAATATACATCTTTCTTTTCCTGACAAAACTGGACATCACACAAATCCTGGTGATGGATGCTATGGAGTTGAGAATGTTGTCACTTCTTCTGGACAACGAAACAAAACCACAGAAACCAGCAGCAGAAGCAGCCAAGTTTAGCCACCATATTTGGGCACCACGATCCTATAAATATACACACAGCATCTAAACAAGGCTACGATTGTCATTCTGCTTGTAAGAAAATGATTAGTTGTACTATGCTAATAATATGCTCTGAAATACCAAGGAATCAGACCCAATTTTCATGTAATAATACCAGAATGTGCTTCCACACTTCAGTAATAACGTTCTGCTGTAAATGTGCAACAAAGATGTGTGCAGTGAAGGCTCAGTATTCCGATCCAGAGGATCGTACAGCGTCTAGTCCAGTCCAGTTACCAGTGAGGGTGGGGGGGACACACAGGAGGACACATACTGAGCTACGATGGCTTATGCTGATAAAGGAGCTGGCTGGAACTACTCCTTGTATGAGCTCATTACATACTGTGAGCATGATGCTATCACAGAAATGCTTAAAATGAAAGCCGATAACATAGATTCCTGTTATTTTGCTTGACTCAAAAAAAAAACCCATTACACTGAAAGCTTTGTCTTCATTCATATCACAAAGAGCACAATATACAACATGTTATCACAAGAAAAGCATGTCACAAGAAAAACCTCTTGATTTAATGTAATTTAAAAAGAGACAGAACTGGGCCAGTTTGATATACCATCACGACTCTGCTTTGTTTATCAACAAACACCACGTACTGCTGCCTATAATTCAGTTTTAGGAGTATATTATCTAGCAGTTTTATAATCACCATCATTTTTACTACTGGAAATTATATACACTTGGACAAGGATAACATTCAACATTATCAAATGGGAGGCATCAGAGTTATGATTTCTAGGCACAAGTGGTAATTGGATTGGAAGGCAAAGTTCAAGAAAACAGTAATACTCTTGTGTATTAACAGAAGGCCTGTTCTGCTCTGTAGTGTGCTACCCAAGGCCATTTCCTTCCTTAATATTAAAATTCTAATCAGCCTTCATTTCATCTACAGAAATTTATGACCTAGTCCAAGTTCTGTGGATAACTTTAGAAACAAACAGACTTGGAATATGAGACCCAGCATGTTATAAATTCTTAATTCAACTACAAAAATCTGTACATGCACAAGTGGAGAATGTTTAAAACATGCTGAGTTCCACACCGTGCAACACAGTGAATTATTGCTGTAAACTCTGCAAATGTCTTAGTCTCTATATGCAGCTGTATTGATTACAGATTTTACGTTAAGTCCCTAGATACCAAACTCTGAGGAAACTGGGGCCACTGTAGATGAAATGAAAATGTGTAACTATAACCACAACAATAAATTCTTCACAACTTTGCCTTAAGCAGTGCTTTCCAAGCTGCGGGGCACTCTACAAGCAATGTGCCTGGTTTCTCCAAGTGGCTTGCACACACTGCCAGAACACCTGAGCACGCTCTCCTAAGCACTGCTGCTGTTAAAGTCACTGCCTTTGGCAGGACCTGTGCTTGAGGACTTGCAGAATACTGAAAAATAAGCTGTTGCTTCTAAACAGAGAAAAGAGTCAGCTCACTCAAATCCTTTGCTGGTTTTTTCTTTTGCTCCCAAAAGACACTTAACTCTGACTTGAATATCATACCTCAAAATTAAGCCAACAGCAAAGAAAAGGAAAAGGAAGTCTGGAAAACAGAACAAAAGCATGTTTACTCTGCAAGGTAAATCAGGGAAACGGCTCGAAGGGCAGAATTAGAAATCTAAATGCTTAGGTCTCCAAATAAAATATTAAAACATCAAGCTCAAACTTCAAAGACTAATAACAAACCCTGAAGACCACACGTCTGAAGTTACACGTCTAGTCTTCATGCCTCCACACAGCTGAGAGGAGGTATTTATGTCAAAACAAATGGGTGGGCCACTGAGAACTGTGATGTAGCAATATCAACCACACCACTTCCTTCTTGTTGCAAAACCCCATTCTTCTATCACAACAACACGTTCAGCTATCACAACAACCCACCTCCAGCTTCTCCACTATAGCACTCACCGTCCTTTCTTCTGCCTCCCTTCTACAATCCTTACCTCTAGCAATGCTGATTATTAACAAAAGACACAAAGACAGGTCTCTGTGTTGCTGTCTGCAGCTGAGAAATTATCACACGCCATTGGGCACATACTAGAAAGGGAGGCAGTGCAGACGTCCCAGCTGCAGCCTGTCAGGAGGTGGTTGTGTTCAGATGGGCCAGCTGCTTGGCAAGAAAATGTCCACGTTCAAATCAGCGGGTGAGCCAGGAGGCACACACATCCCTTTCTGGGAGCTGCCTGGGCAGGAACGGGGCCACGGAGCCCAACAGCACCCACTGCCTCTCAGCTGCCTGGAGGCGAGAGAAAGAAACCTTCGAGCTGTGAGCTCTGCAGGTCGGACTGAAAGAGACGTGGGAAATGTAAGCTTCCTGTGTGCCTGTTGTGTGTGAATATAAATAAAATCAGATCAGCCTACAAGGTTGAGACATTGCACAAAATATAAAATGGGATGGACTAAATCTCATGGCACTTAAATAATTTTCAGCAACCATGGTCAAAAAAGAACAGATGGTGAAGGGCAAGAAATTGCTCCAGCTGGTCATGTAACCACTGCCAAGGAGTTCAGCTCATGTCCCTGGGCCATACCATTCCCTTCAGACACCAAAACCAGCTTTGTATCTGGAATAGTTGCACTGACTTACACCAAACTCAGAACCAATACACTGCATTACCATGAGAGAGAGGGGATACAGGAGGAGGAAGAAAAACCTCACTCGGACTGTGCAGTTTGGCAGCAAGTAGAATTGCCTAAATCCATCAACTCAAATTGCATCTCAATTGTAAGGCCGTTTTCAGTATTTGATGCAATTTCCTCAATCCTTTTCCACTCCGTAAGATTAGAAGCAACTCTGCAGACACCCCTAAGACTGCTCCGCCTGCGTGTTATCTGAACAAAAAATCTTGATTTGCCAAACGTAGCATCCTGTACATCCTGTACTGGCAGGGGCTGCTGGGGCTGCTTATATTTCAGACTGCAGCAGCAGCTCCCTGATTGACCAACAGCTCCAAACGACACTTGGGAAAGCACCCCAGCCCTCAATCTTTCTATTTAGTCTCTCTCAACATTTATGAATAAATAAATAAGAAAAATTACAAAGTACCACTACAAACTGGCAATTATAAAAAGCGAAAGCAAAGAACATACTTGGATTAAGTTTAAAAGTTGAAATGCCAAAGATTCCTAAAAATTAGAGCTTGTTACATAAATGAAGATGTATTTTCAAGTAATGACAAAAACCTCATATGACATACTGGCAATTTAGACTGACCTTCAGTGATGGAGTAAACATGCAGACCCTCTGGGGTCATTTTCTTTTTCTGATATGTCTCAATTGTTTTAATAAAAGGGGGTTTTTGAAGACTTCTTTAATGTTTTGGTTTATTTAATTTTACATTTCCAAAGCATGCCATCAAATACCTTCAGAAAGGATGTGGCACAGTATTTACTCTGCCTATTTACTCTGGATTAAGTTACTCTTTTAAAAATTATTTTTAAAAAACCAACAAATAATCCCCTGTTCAACTGATAAGCACAGAAATTTCAACAGGAGACAGAATGCCAAAAAGAACAGGTAGCTGAGAGGAGCTGACACACATTGGATATACAAATCTACAGCGGAGAAGTTTAGTGCCATATTAAAGTTGTCTTGTCAAAGAAGTTAAGATTTCTATAATGCAACAAGTTACATGCAGAGGCACTAAACTCTGGCACTGATATTTGCAGTGACTGGGTTTGTGGAGAGCAGACATACATGGCTACAACACAGTAGCAATGCAGCAAACATCTGCCACTTACAAATTCCGCCTGCGTGACTACAAGTCTGACATTTGTGCATATCTATGTGTACTGTAATCTAGCATAAAAATATTAATTGAGAAGCATATCAAGTTAGGCTTGTCAGCCCTAATATTTTCTGGTGATTTGAACAAGGCCAGAGAATAAGATAAGTATCTCTACAAATCCAGTTGGCTTTACTTCAAATCCAAAAGCTTGTTTCTAAGCTACACAAAGACAGGAGCCCACATAAAATCAAATTTTGAATGCAAAGCCAACCCAGTTCTGCTCATCTTCCTCTATTCTGAATCCTGTGAGCTCACTGTCCTTCACCGAAATACTGCACAACATGCAACTATTTTTGTAAAAAAATTTTTTTACATCAGAGCTACTTATTTTATGGGCAATCTGACATTTCTTATTTTTAAAAAGTTTAGTGTTTTTTAAGTTTACACTAATGAAGTATTTTCATTGGCACTGATGAGTTAAAAATTACTTCAGCCTTCTTTGCAGGTTTTAGGAGGTTTTTTTAATCAAGCTGGTAAGTATTGCCCATTTACCAGTGCAAATCAGCTTAATTTGCTTAGCAGCTAAAACTTGGAGCCAACAATGGTATTTTCAAAACAAATATATCAAGTTAAAGCGAGGGCAGTTGTGGTTCATCTGAATCATATGGCTCCAGATTTCAAATCTAAGCTAAGGAAATAGAGGTTATGACATCCTGCAGCTGGGACAAGTACTGTTCATAAAGCAGCGTTAAATCAAGACCACTTGACCAGTCCAGGCAGTTGCTTGTGTGGAAGTGAAAGGTCCTGTGAGAGCATTAAAAAAAAGAAAGGTTTTGGTGTCCTAGCCAAACCCCCCCTTCCTTCACTTAATGCTACCAGGGAGTAAGTTTCTTCAGAGCAAACGACTGTGGAAGGTTGTTGCCAAGTCATTGCTACTGGTTTATTTACATCCAATCACACAGAAGAGGAATTAAACACTTTGCAAAACACATTGGCAAGTTAATTACCAAAGTCTTCGCACGCTACGCAAATGCCAAGTGACGGAGCCTGCCGCTCAGTAGGTTAGTTTTCAGGCAGATCAGTTTGGTCATTTGAGTCACCGTAAGGCTACACAAATGCTTCTGTTAACACAAAGATACAGTGGAAGTACCTGGGAGCTTTAGCACGACAGCGGTACTCATGCTGCTAGTAGGGTCATACGCAGACAAAAGTTTTCATTCAGTCTGGGAATCTCAGGAGAGAAAAAAGAATCGGGTCTGGAAATGTTACTTTCCTATCTCCCCTTCAGTAGCATTTTAAGATCTCTTTATTGATACGATAAGCATTGATAAAATACCTGAGAGTTGACATTTTCATTTATAACAGATGAAAAAAGTTTGTGACAATACTGGTGGCTGAAGTAGAGGGACATTCACTGCTTCCCTGAGCCCCAGAATAACTCTCTCTGTAGCCTTTTTTTTTTTTTTTTTTTAAGTAGGGGGGAAGCATGGAACAGTAGTACTGATTGGAGACTTTGATGACACTATCTGAATGCCAATGTCATGCTGTGTAAACATGTGGATCCCTTAGACAATTGTTGGAAGCAGTGAACTCTAAACTTGATCTAGTGATAGAACTCATGCTGTGTGGATTTAAAAAAAAAATGGGCTTGCGAAACCACACAAGGAAAATGTTTCAGACTTGTTAAAAAAAAAAAGTACAATGTGAACAATGATGTATTGGATGGCCTGCAGATCTGAGCCTCTGGAGAGTCCTGACAGACAGAAAAAAAGACCTGAACTCTCGGTTCTCAAACTGTTAAATAAGTTTATAAAATGTATTCCAACCTGAAAGAATAAAAACATTTTCACTGAGAAAAATTTATATTCACATGCAGAATACAAAATATTTTCCTTGCTAAAAGACAACCTGCAACAATGATTTATATCTTCTTCCATGTTTCTAATGCATGCTACTGCTTGAACTAATGAATCAATTTTAGTGAAGCCTGAGCTCTATGACCTCCCCAGCAATGCTGGTCCAGGGAAGGGAGTGGTACTTAACTGCCTTCCTTTGGTTGGTGCTGGCAACACAGCGCTTTTTGCTTTATAGTACTTAATGGTCTGAAACACACATTTAAATTAACTCCTTCATTAGCTATACAGCTACTACTCCTTATCTCTTTCATTTTTCTTAATTAAAGCACTGCAAAATTTTATGTTGTGATTCAAAATTATATATGATTAATACAATATATGATTTATATTTGTTAGAGTATAAAACACAGGCCTGATTAATAAAATTTTACATTATATATGACATTTGGAAACTTACTCCATTCTTTACACTATCTAGAAATATGATGCTCATTCTGCCTATGCTACAACTTCATTTTAAACGGATTAACCAGCTTTTTATTCCATTCAAGTTGCTTACAGTAAAAGACAAAAACCAGTGGGTTCAGCTCTCAGCAAAACTGCAAACCCCCTTTCAGGCTGTCACAGCAAACCTTGCTATCATCTCCACAGGCTTACAGATGTGAAGAGCAGTGTGTATCGCTCTGCTCTTCAGTTATGATTCATGTTGCGATTTAATCATTCCTGAAACATTGTTTACTACATAAAAGAAACCGTACTTCAGCAAGGATCAGAAAGCAAGAAAATCAAATCAATCCAGAAGAGCCACTGAGTCACGAGGGAGGAAGGCAAGGAGGTACACATCATCCTCCAACCTGGAGTAGGTCAGCAGCAGCAGAGCCTCTCTGTGGTGACTGCTGGGTGACCGCTGTGGACAGACCCTTTCTCCAACCCACACCCAAGAGCTCCGTGAGCACACGACAGCGGTCCTTGGAACGCGGATCTCAGTGTTGCGCCTTGCCGTGCACATAAATCAGGTTGCGCAACTTTGTCAGCTGAATTCGCAACAATTCACACATCTAATACTGGTCATAGCCATACATACCTGGATGTGAGGCCACAGGCCACAGCTGACGGCATGAGTCAGGAGCAGTCATCTCCTACAGCCTGTCCCAACACGGCCGGAGCTCCTGGAGCTCCTGAAGGTCTTACAGATCTTCCCAGGTGGGACTCCAGTGAGGAGAGAGACGCTTCTCACACCCACCGCTAACTACCCACACCCTCCTTCCCCCAACACAGGGTAAGAGAGCTCTCCACAGACTTTTCTGCTCTGATGCACAGGGCAGCTGTCTTACTAGGACCTTCAACACAATTTTGTATGAAAGTTTATTGTTCTCGGGTCCTTAAACGCCACAGCATGTGAGACAGAGGCCAAAGAGAGGCCAAGAGGAGCAGGGGAGCTGGGCAGCTCCGACTGTAACACGTGGTAGTAAAGTGTAAGGACCAGGACCAGTGCTAATAGTATACAAAAGAGGAAATAAAAATGTGTATGCAAAAGGGATCAGATCTTTTACAGACCATTACTGCACCTCTCAATAAAACTTCAATATCAAAAAAACAGAGTAGCACAGGCTGCCGTCTTAATCACTTTTTTCCCCAAATAAACTACTCTGCTTACCCCAAAATTCAGTCACAATTAAGTATCCTCAAACTAGTTAATACCTCTTTTCAGAGAAAAACTCACCTTTGATACTGTGGGGATAATCTATTCTTAATAGTTATCTTGCTCTCCAAATATTGCTGTTAAATCATTCATCTATGCTAGAAAAATTAAACCTCTTTAATGCCTATAAAATGTGTGAATATATTTTTTACTGTAAACCACTGGGAAATTTGTACTTCATTTTTCATGTTAAATCTGCATATTGAAAAAGTTACATCTGTGTCTTGAAATACTGGTTGCAAATTTTGAGCAGTCATACTTTTGTTTTTATAATTTGATAAAATATAGTTGTTTTCCCTACTTTTCCCCCCAGTGCGTAAAGGAGCAAATACATACTCAGTAACCAAAGCGAATTAGCAGCACACAGTATGCCAAAACCACTACTTTTTACAATAACAAACCAAGCTGACATTTATCATAGTATCACATTACACGACAAATATTTCATATCAGGACTGTTACGTGTCAGTTTAAACCCACCAAGCATGACATTTTCAATGAGGAGAAGGAAGTTATGTTTCTATTTTTAGATCACTCTACAGCTTTTATTCAAGATCCTCAATTCACCTCACAAATGTAAATAAAACCATCAACACCACTGTGGTACATTAATCCTATCAACTTTTCAGCTACCGTCAAGTCAGTACACGCAGCAACTGAACACCAAACATCATGAACAATTATGTTATACATTGTCTAAGCACTGGATGAAAACGTGGTCTACTGTAAAAGCTCCACAGAGCACGATCCACTGAGATATAAGGCAAAAAATGGCAGTGATCTTTATTTATCAGAATTGATTAATTTTTCTTTTAATTTCTTTTGACCACCCACAAATAACTGTTTCACCTTTTATTTTCTTTTTTTTCCTCCCAGTGGCTCAACCTCAGACTGACATTCTCCTGGGCTGCACCTCATGTAAGTACATCTATAGCAACACAGTGTGACTATTATTGTATATGTTTATTTCACCAATGTGAAAATATTTGCCAAAATTGGGACTTCTAGACATGCTATTTACTTCTGTGAAAATTTACTGGATTACTAACTCCTCACTGAAGAGCTAGCCAAGGCATGCAATATTTACTCCCATATCATCCTTCTCAAATATCACAAACCAGCCACCCAAGTAGTCTCATACAAAGGTACATCCAATTTACTACATCTTTATAGGTTTGCAAAATCTGGACTTCATGGAAGTGTCCCATGATCTTGAGGCACTCCAGGGCTCCATACCAGGCAGGGGAACCTCTGTCATCCAGAGGAACTGCAGAAACAGACTGGAGGAACGTCAACACTCAGAAGGTTTAATTGGCATTATTTCTGCAAATGGCTTGCCAATTCATATGAAGAAGGGATGGAGGCTGTAATGCTCTCCCCATCACCTCTACTACCAGGCATCACAACAGTTAAAACTGCCCGAAAGCCCACAGCTTTTTTCATACATTAACAAGCAGCGATCAGGGAGAAGGAGGAAAGCAAAGCCAACACCTCATCAATCAGCTTGGGCTCTCTGCAGGAATGATGCACCTTTAAGAAAGCCAAACAGATTAAAAGGAGACACAAAACTTGATTTTCTCTAAGTGGCCAATACCATCCATCTGAGCACTGACAGTGCAAATACCACCAATAGTCTGAGGGTGTATTTCCATGCAGCCTGAGGAATGTGCTCGAGTGCAAGGGCTGGCACCTGCTCAGAGCGGTGGGGAGTGGGCGAGTCGTTCATCCCAGTCTACTTAATGAGCAAAGGTCTAGAAGCCAGGAATTACTTAATGGTAATACCAGCTCTGCCAGTACTAAGCGCTGCTCTGTTGCTCTCGAAAAGTCACTTCATCTTTTTCATTTTCTCCTATGTACAATGAACGTAACATTTTTGTGCCCAGGGCCCATCTCCCCAGTGTTTAATTCTCAATTTAATATTCCAGTCACAAATGCACCGCCCCCCTTTTACTTTGATAAAGTACAGTCAGTATCAATAGGTAACACTTTTAAAAAAACTTAGTTCCAGCTATTGTGAAACAGGAGCTGAATGTTTATGGAGTAGTTATTTTTTATGTCAGTTTACCCATAGGGCCTCCTTAGCCACAAGCTTACAGCCAGAGGCCCCAAGGCATTTTTGGGAATGGAAACTTTTTGAGTTCAACTCTTAACAAATTTCCAGCCTGCAGTATGTTTTTCATTAGTCTACATGGTGTTATAATAAATGATGCACTTCCTCTTTCATTTTATGATTTTTTTTAAACATGCAACAATTTTTCTGTCTGTTTTCTATTACTTTCAATATACTCAACCACACTAATCTTAGAGTCTGTGTATAAAGACAGAAAGGACATATTAAGACGTCAGCTATAGCAAGACAAG
This sequence comes from Pterocles gutturalis, assembly GCF_000699245.1. Lineage (NCBI taxonomy): Eukaryota > Metazoa > Chordata > Aves > Pterocliformes > Pteroclidae > Pterocles > Pterocles gutturalis. Next base: position 36,381 of record NW_010120602.1, read on the forward strand.
CTTCTATTTAAATTCTTCCCTGAAGGCTGATTATAAACCCATTACACGTAAGCAGTTCCATGGACAGCCATCCTTTTAGGTGCATAAAGGCCAACCAACCTGATACTTCTCTGTATAGTTTTGAGCCCCCCAATACAAGAAAACTTTCAATAAACTGGAGCAAGTTGAATGGAGGGACATCAAGATAGCAGTGAGCAGGAACACTTGCCCTGAGATGACAGGCTGAGGGAGCTGGGCTTTCTCAGGCTGGAGAAGAGAAGGTTTTGGATGGACCTCAGCACCATCATGTTGCACCTACAAGAGGCTTATTGAGAATACTGACTGAAGCTCTTTACAATGATGCATGGTGGGATGAAAAAAGACAACGGGCATAAGTTGAAAAATGAATGGATTCCAACATATAAGAATATATATATATATATGTAATTTTTTTTAATCATTAGGACAATCAAGCGCTGGAACAGGTTGACTAGAGGTTGCATGGTCTTCATTTTCGGAGGCTTTCAGGATCTGGTCTGATCTCATAGCTGACCCTGCTTTGGGCAGGAATTTGGATAGATGACCTCCTGAGGTCCCTTTTCAAACCTGCATTATTCTATGACTGATTCAGTGCAGTAAAAATATAGTTAGATTTTAAATACCAGAAACAGAATGCATCCATAATGTATTCAGACTGTCTTTTTTTTTTTTCCTGCTATTTACTATAATCATAGACATATTGGTTTGCTAATACTGTGGTGCAATAAATTTTTTAAATAATCATAGAAAAACAGCTGTGGATAGTGCTTAACCTCAGACTCCCAAGTTCTTAATTAAAATCTTAATTGAAGTCTTCCAGTGGTGGCTATAGGTTTTTGAAGCAAAGTTCAGACATGAGAAAAGAGGGCAAATAAAGATTCACCTTAATAAGTTTTGGACATGCAGTGACAACAGCCATCAATAAAATTCACTGTGAAATACCTGTGCCATGGTTAAAAGACTTTTTTTAAAATGACCTCGGCTATCTTTCCCTGAATGCAGCTTGTAGAGAAACTAGGTCTAACATTTCTCAGGGTGAAGTATCATGATCCTTTGATTGTCACACTGGATTCTTTGTATCACAGTATAAAATGGCCCCAGCAAGTACAAACATAAACAGCAGGTAACAGTGACGCAAATAATAGCCCAAATTTTTAAAACTAGCAATATAAACAAACCACCGCATAAGGGGCAAAAGACTTTCTAAAAAAAACCCCAAATGCCTATAACATTTCAGAATTTAAGTCTCCATCCTAAAAGCACAACTACCCACATTTAAATTAAGCCAAAGTTCTTTGTGCTGTCTTGTCTTACCCAAACTCGTTTGGTGAGCTCTGCAGGAGGTCAAAAGCAAATGCCTTTAACATTGTACTCTCAAACATCCGCTCTGAAATGTTTTCAAGGAATCTTAATCTCCTTTCTGGATGCACTTCCACACATCTTTGCTAGTAATTTAATTCAACACATACATAACACAGACACCGCGATGATCCAAGATAGACAAGATGAGCGTCTCAAAAGGGTTACGTGCTTCTAAACTCATACAAGCCAAGCTCACTACACGTACTGGGGATTTGCTCGCATCCCCCTCCCCGCCCTGTTGGCTTGGTACATGTGCCACCTTCCCACCCACAGCCATGCCAAGGAGTCCCTTCATTACCCTTGTCTCCTTCACAATTTACTCCTCTAGAGCTTTATGTCTCCAGCTTGCCCCCAATCTCCTTCCTGCTGCCTGCTAAAATCTGTGTCCCCTTCAGACTCACTTCTGTATCATAATAAACCTTCATTCTCCTTCTCCCTATCAGCTTCCTTCCTCTTACAAATTAAGGGCTTTGTTCATCTTTCCCTCATGAAGTTTTGACCTTCCTTCCTGGCAGAGGAGACTGTGTTCCTTTGAGGAGACCATGTTCCTTTTGCAAAAAGAATTGTTACTCATGTTTTCTATTTGGGAGAGAGGCTGAGGTTCTCAAACAACATATTAAACTTGATTGTGAGGATAGCAGAGGTGAGATCAGACATACTATTATGCTGGAAGTTGTTACAGATGCCAGCAGTGGGTAGGGATAACAAACTGTGGACCTCCAAAAACTGAAGAAGCGACTCTTCTATTTTTTCTCTTCAACAGTTAAAATCAATTCAGATTATCCCTTAGTGTCATTTACCATCCATGTTTCAAGAAAACTGGGGAGGTCTTTTGGAGGAAGAAAGCTGAGAGATTTGAGAAAGAGAATATTAACTATCATTAATGAACATTAACTAAACTAAGATCAGCCTTTAATTTTAAGATATTCACACAGTTGGGGGGAAAATACATATCTTTCTATTGGCTATATACATCTGGAAATACAAACAGTATTCCCTCTGCTGACCCTTCCAAGGAGAAGCAGTTCCCCAGTACGTATCCGACTGTGTTTATTTGCCTATTTTAAATATGTTTTATATATAGTTGATATACACACTTTTTAAAGATAGCCTTCTGTTTATATTTTCCCTCTATACATGATTTTTAATAAGAGTGTATTTCCTGCAGCTGACAGCATCAGGAAAACTAGGCTATGCCAACAAGCAGGGATTCCAGTCAAACATCATCATGTCTAGCACACTGTGTTTCATTTACAAATCTTTGATTTCTAAATGAATGGCAGTTCAAAGTACACATTAAACACAGATACTTTCTGCTTATGTATGTAGAGATTGCCAGAGATTAAGCCACTTTTAATTAAAGACTTAAGCAGGTGTCAGTTTGTGATACTCTTTGAATTTGGTTTAAACAGATATATGTTCCATGACTACCCAGCAGCGCACTTTAAATACAAACACAATCAAAGAGATCTTCCTAAACAAAGCAAAGGAAAGCTACTTTGTCAGAGGGTTTGAAGTTTGGTGCTAGTAATCTGTCATATATGGAACATCACATACTTAGTTGGAAAACACTTCAAAAATAAACAGAAGCACTGCAAACAGCCCTATGAGACAGAACCCCACGTCACACCAGACCTATTAATTTCAGTGGGGTTTTGTTCTGCTTCTGTATATGCATCTAACCATCCAAAGTTAATCTGCAGCATCAAGACTTAAAATAGATAATTTAGAAGCATTCTAGACTCACCTACCCAAAGCTTTAAACACAGAAATTGAATTATTTTAAAGTAATTTTTCTCTCAGTGTCATACTTCAGAGTGATAACAACATGAAGTGTACCCTGTTTCTCCATTACTCAAAGGTTCTTTATTTTCTCTTTTTAAAGGAAATCCAAAGATTAATTTAAAACCATCTGATGAAAATACCTTAATATTTACCTTCATATTATGTTGTAATATATACTGAATTCAAGTGAACTGATTCAAAAATTATCCTGGATGCTTCTCATTTCAAGGTGTTAAATATTGGCTCTTATATATTTCCATTACACATTGTCTGACAATATTTGCTGCTCTGGACTACATGAACTGACTTTTAATTCTTACAGAGGTAATTATAATAAAGTTTGCAGAAGCTGGGCACAGGTAACATCTTAGAATTTCATACTTATTACATAAGTCCCTCCTTTCCTGGTCTAATTTCACATAAAGTAAGTGTAAAAAATGGTTAGAATTACCAAATGCATAAATTCTCTCAATCCTTTTTACCTATTATATCATCAGTAATAGCTACCTTCAAGCTGGTCTCCTAATCGTCCTTTACATGATGGCACTGTACTTTAACACCTCTGCAGTGGTGTTATAGCATCTTGGATGCTGGTTAGTGGAAGCTACAGCATGACTGCAAAGGCAAAGTTTAAAAACAGCACAGGATGATTAGCACAAAAGCACAATTCGCGCTCTTGTAAAAAAATCAGGTTCCCATTTCAGTACTTTTTTCTACTTCTTTAGTATTAACTACAGCAATATTGCATACAGAGAAATCAAAAAAATAAAGTGGTAGAAACCAAGATTGTTTGACTGCTTCAGTGATAAGGTATAAAGCTGGAGTAATCGCAAGGGCTTTAATCTCAAATAATGTGCCACCGAGAGCTACAACTGGCTCCTGATTTTATCAGTTTCTTGTCTGGAGACGGTGTCAGGAATGTCCCTTATCCAGGAAGGGAAAGCTATTACAGTCAGGTAAGATTCTTCTAGCAGCTATGGCAGGCACAGCCTATTAAGTGCATCTTTGTATGGCTGCTCCACCTCCGGTTTTATTTGCTGGGAGCTGGTTATGTAACTAATACAAACTAAACCAACCTTTCGAGGTTGTTTTCCTCTGCAAGCTCTGAGCTGCCAGGAGGAACTGAGAGAATTCAAAAGCAGCTTCCTTTCTGTTGCTCTTTTGGGCGTTTCTCTTTGAAGTGGCACCCTAAGTGGCTGCTCATCCACCAGGTCTGTAGGTAGTCTTTAAAGCAATACTTTCCACCCTTCACACTTAAGTACAGAAACATACGGTTAATTAAAGCAAGTTAGTGGTGTTATTATTTCAGCCTTTTACTTCTACTAGGTGTCAGACTCTTAAGTAGTAGACTCTTTGTAGTAGGATTTCAGACACTCTGGAGAAAATGCTGAGCTTTATACACTGATGTGATATGGTTTGTGTAACACACAAACAATCTAAGAAAACCATTTAGCTATCACTTAAAGGAAAAATGCATTCTAAAATCTAGAAAGAGTCAAACTCCACAATGTCTCTAACTACTTTGCAGATTAAAAGAACAGTAAGCCTAAACTTAAATTTTATGTGGAATGATTGGAAAGTAGACTGTCTAGGAAATCTTCATTTGTTAACAGACAAATGGACCGCTTGCTTACCTGCCAGATGGCTGTAATGCAACAAAAAATGCATCTACTGCTGCTTGTAATAATAGTGGCCAAATGCCACATTACTGCTTTCCAAATATTTTCCTGGTGTGGAATGTTTATAAACCATCCTCTTGCACTGCTGCCAAACTCCAGGAACACTCTCCAGGATGGTTTTAGTCCTGAACTAAAAAAAATATCGCCACATTATTAAGAATTATTATGGAGAAAAGATTTCAGTAAATCTGTCATAATGTAATGGCTCTCTCCCATTTCCACATAGCATGTATGTTGTTTATTTTCATTTTTAGAGCACAGGATTTTATAGCCGTAATTATCTCATTTTCCTATAGTACAAACAGTCCAATTTTTACTCATTGAGGTCAACATTTTTGTTGCATTCCTCCTCTGTTTTTTTCTTCCTTTTAAAATTTGCTATTAACAACAAATACAATAGACTTATGCAACCTGCTGGGGTAGAGATTTATTAATAAATTGTATTTTCAACTGAACACAGATCAAAAGTGGCAATACTAAAATGAGCAGCTAGAGGAAATGAAGTTTTAACTCCATTTCCATTCTCCATATCCTTTAAAATAAATAGTCCTTCGACCATGCAACCTCACATTAAAAGATTTTTGTGCAAGAACTTTCACCAAAATCTGGAAGGCTTCAGGAAATAATATTCAATCAGGCAAACTTCAGAAGCTAGGCGCACTTCATGGTGAGGTGGCTATGAAATCTTTCTAGCTAGCCACAGTCTTAAGCATGCAATCTTGGTGCTTTACATCTTTTTTAAAGGGTTGAAGGGCAGCAAGACTGCACCTAAGCATTTATTAAGGAAGACAGTAAGGCCCTGGACTTTTTCCCTTCTTATACATCTCCTCTCCCATTTCTCCCATGCTGGGAAGTGAGCTGTAGTGCCTTCAGCCTGTCCTGTAGAGTCTTTGCAAAATACACCCAGAGGGTTAAAGCCCTTCCACCATCCCCGCCACCTGCGGTCTGCAAAGGAAAGAGCTGCTGAAAGCCTGCTAACAGGAAACGGTCAGGAGCAGTGTATTATATTCTGTATGTTTGGACTAGCCCACAATAGCTAAATAAACTGATTTAATGTCTAATGACATTTTCAAACAATAGCTAATAAAATAATCCAAAGTATGCAGAGACAAAAGATGCACACAGACACACCAGAGTACGCCTCTAATACTTACACACAAGCTATGACCCAGGAGTGAATTTCAGCAGTTTTGGCCATTCAAATTAGAGGTCAAATATAAAGGAGCCCAAGTTAAAAAGCCTACTGACTAGAAAAGACACAAATACTCCTGCCTTGCTCATTATTATCACTCCTATTTGTATTCAACTATCAGGTTTTGTCCTTTTTTTCTAGCAGAAAACTATGGTTTTGAAACAGAACCATGGTCTTTTCAGAATAACTAAATAAAAGTATGTTACTGAAGTGAATCACAAGCTCTGAATACTTTTGGAAAGCTTCTCTGAATAAGCTGGGTTAGCAGCTCTGAGGGATTTTTGCTGAAACCACATGAGGATCCCAAGTCATGTCAGCAGAGGAAGGAGCTGCGATGGATCCAGATGCTATCGCTCCTCTCCCAGCCTGTTCGCTGCTGATCCTCTGCTGGAAGTTCCCACTCCTGCAGTGATGGAGCCAGTACAAGATAAATAACATTCGTGTACCTGTCTGAGCAGCTTGGGTTCACTGCAGAACCCTTTAAAAGGGTGCACCTTTGCGGTCTGTTTTGGAAATCAAGCTGCAAGGGTGCAGACAGACGTGTCCCTCTGCAGAGGCCCCTAACCCCTGCCAGAAGCGAGGCTGTGCTGTCCCGTCGGGGCAGCAGCGCATCCAGCCACCGCAGCAGGTTTCACCAGAGCCCATTTGCAAATGGCCCTTAGGGGAAGCTGGTTGAATTTCTCAAACCAGAGACACTGGTTCTGAAGAATAAATGAATGATTAATGGGATTGCAGCACTGGTACAATTGTGGTCGCCTTTTTAAAGTTTTCCATCAAAGTTCTTACAACCTGAAATACTGTAGCAGATTAAAAATGAAAGGGACTAGAAGTTGTGCCCATATAAAAGGCAGTTCTAAAGGAACTAATCTAAAATTTGCAAATAAGTCTTGCTTACTTCAGCTGATTTGCACATTCATTTTTTTAAAGTAATTACCAAAGCATTTTCAGACATGTTATGACCAAATATGAACTTGCTGAATACTCACACTAAGATAAAACACAAATAAACAGTCCTGAATGAATCCCCTTAATATTACATCTTACTTCTACACTTAAAACAACAGCACAGAAAGAGAAGAAGAAATGTCAGTGGGGACCGCTGCTTTTTGTGCAATGAACGAGATCTTTGCCCACATCACAATCTCTTTGTCATGTACTGTTTGTGCTCCTCTGAAGGTACCATCGTTTCAGCTTGTCATAAAAGTACACTGAGGAATATTTCTGATAATCCTTTTATATTAATAACTATTTTTATAAGCAATTTAGACATGGGTAGCAAGGGCCCAAATGCATACACACTAATTCACTAATGCCATAGTAATGCTTCAACAAAACCACTTCAGCTCATAAAAATCATCTTCTGCCAACTACAGTCCTAAATAACTACTTTTACTTTAACCTTGTGATTTCTTTAATCCATCTGAAGCACTAACTCTACCTAAGTTACTGTATATAACACTCCTAAAAGATGAACCCTTTGAAGTCATTATATTGCTGAAAAACATTGAACAGAACTTACTAGTTTTTCTCTTACTTAGCTTCTATAAGTAAAAAATATTACCAGAATTGTCAGTCAGCTTGTATCAGATGTGTGTCAGAAACAGCATCTCAAACACGTGGTGACCTCATTTGAGCCACTACAAGTTATTCTGTAAACGGAAATCTGCACTGCTCAAATACAACTTTCACATTAACAGAGTTACTTCTAACCATGAACTTCAGGACTGTGCATTAACTTCACAGACCCATCAGCACTGAGAACCGTATTTGAGGGAGGATGGACAGGGAACTGCCAGATTTAATTCAGCACATTAATCAAGCCAACAGCAACAGTATACTACATCTGAAAATTAAGTATGTGAGGAGACCCCCAAGGCTTCTGTGATCCTTGCTGCTTAGTGGAGGTAAAGAAAAAGTGCATTGGGTTATGTATGTGTTTCACACTCACACTGGACTCCTATCCAGCTGAACTTCTACCACGCATGCAGGAAAAAATACCTGGCTTGTGTTTACAGGTGTTTTAAGCATGGGCTATTTTTTCTGACAGGGCAGGTCACGGAAGAGGCTCCACCTTCCCCGAGGCTGGCACTTGCTTACTTTGCAATGAGGCAGAGGAAGAAAATAAGTCACTAAAGTAAACCTCAAACATCCTTGTTCCCCATTTCACTCAGTCCCCTTGCAGCTGTTTGGCCAGGACTGACTCTCAGCACAAAGCCCCGTGGGTCTGCCACAAGAAATACCCAGGCAAGTTCTGCAAGTGGGGGTATTGTTAGAATCTGGACCTTTCTGGTGAAAGCCCGACAGTCTCCTCTGCCCCACAATTGCCCCAAGTTACTCCAACGATCTGCCCCAAGTGACATAGCATGATTGTGTAGGGGATTATGTATCTTTACTTTCGAACAAGCCTCAGGGAAAGTGTGCTAGACAAACCTGAGCAGGGTAATGTAAAAACAATCAGGTTGTGGGCACTGCAAACTGCAGTAAGTGATGGGCTGGTGGTGCCTTAAGAGCAAGCAGTCACCTCTATAAAACCAAGAGAGCAGCAGGCGCAGAGGAGCCACGTTATTACCCCCTGCTCTCCCTAGGGACCCAAGGAGTACTATTCCATCTCCCAATCTCGGCATTTTTCTCCTGCAAAAAGCCTATATGCTAAAGTTTATGAGGTCTGAATTTCAAAAGGAAAGCACACTTCACCTTAAACTCTACGCCCAACTGTCACTGGTATTTTATCAAGCGTAAATCAACATGGTTTGGGAGTTTTGCTCTGTGTTTCAAAATATAAACCATGCATAACAGCTTAACCAAATGGGTGATAAGCATAAAATATTACAAACCATAAAAAAAAAGGAAAAAGCATAATCCTGGGCTGCCCCACATTGTCTCCTCATCGAAATATCACTTTGGAGATTAAAGAAGTGCTTGTTTAGATAAACAGTTTTACCAATCCCCAACAATAGAGCATTTAATGGAAAATATTAACATGGGACCTACAAACAGAGCCACTATGTTATACAGATTGTAAACAGAGACTTGGAGGTTTTTTACTATAATATAAATAATAAAAGCTAGCCAAAAGGAACAAAAAAAAAACCTGAACTAAGCAAATACACAGATTGTAAATCGTGTAAATCAAAAAAGTTCATAAGTGTTCACCTTAGAGTCTATCTTAGAGTCCTGTTGTGAAGTTTTAGCTTATAAGATACTGTAAGAATAAAAATAAGCAACTAATGGTATAAAATAACACTAAAGAAAATATACATGCTACATACATGCTGAACATGAATGACAAATTCTTCATTCATTTTAGGGGTCAGCTCCTTTTCGGTTGATAAGGAAAAGCACTTTACTGCTTTGGGGAGGAAGGAAAACACATAAATTAATTCTTCATTACAGTTTAAAAAGGCAAATTATTTAAGGACTATTTGTATTCAAGCTAAGTAGACAGAAACATGATATTACATGCTTTTTATTCAAATTGAAAGAATTTACATTTACCTAACATCTCATTAAAATAAGATGATACAGTAGTAGCATTTTACTTACTTTTTTTTTAATTAAAATGTTCTTTTTGAATGCTTAAACTCATTCTGAGGTTTACAGTAAATTATTTTTCAAAGCATACATTGGCTCTTTTTCAGGTCTAATGTTGGTTACTGTCTAAACTCTCCAAAGGCCAAGTGGATGTTAAGGCTTTTGCTAAATAGCATTGTTTTTCAAAGGCGGGAGGGGATGTGACTCCCAACAAACACAGCTGTGATGAGTAGCTCTAAGGAAAATAAAATTTTACTAACATAGTATTTTTGCCAGTTTGGCTTATTCTCCTCCGAGTTTGTTACTCTGTTAACGTGCACAGCTTTGCAGAATAGCTATTCCTATAGTAAAAAGTCTTTTCTCATACCAAAAAGGCTCTCTGGGTTTGATGCAGCTGCTATTTGTCTCCCATTACATAACTACACCAAAGGTTGAACTGTCCTCAAACCCCAGTAATGTCCTTTCAGTTTGTCCTTTCCAAAAAAAGACCCCAAAAATCCCCCTTCACAATTACGAGCACAGTACACAGAGCAGGATCAGGCCCCTGTTTCTGCAGCAGCCCCTCTGCGCCAGTAAGAGCGTGCAGCTGAAGCTTAAAGGATTATGCGTATGTATGTGCAGGGGAAGTCACATGTATACACCGAGTTCGGTGCCACTACCCAGGGCGATGCAGCGGTGTCAGCAGTCTTTTCCTAAGCTCTCCCGTTGTTTACTCCTACTAGAGAAATCAGATATTGGAGTTTCTGCTGAGCTCACTTTGGAAAGGGTCTGACTTGGTGGCCAAAATGTTTCTGCCAGCCATCACGGAGCACCAAGGCAGTGCCTACCAGGTGAGATTTTAAAGAAGTTCACCTTTTAGCTTTTGGGTTTTAAGAGCCTACAAATAATTTACATTAATGCATATAAAACTTGGATTCGTGAAAATGAATAGTGCCATCATTAGAAACCAGTGTTCAGTTTTTAGATAACAGCTCTTTAACAAAAACGTCATTGTTTAAATTTGTCATGCTCCTACTTTTATCTGGTTGTCCAAAAGAAAATTTCAGTAGGCTTTTTCTTTTGCATATCAATTTTCATGCTCTTGCACATTAGGCTGGATTTCTCATTGACTGGTTTTTTTATGTACTGAGTATGTGCTTTTGTGTTTTTTATTAATTGCTCTTAATGTACGAGATCTCAATTTTTCTGCATATTAAATCTAGAAGTAGATCAGTATGGCAGAAGTACAGCAGAGGAATTGATCAAAAGTTAGAATCTAATTAGTCTTTAATAAAGCAAAAAGTTCTCAATGAAAGTGAGATACTTAAATCTTCTATTCATAGCATAATAAAACATACAGCAAACCATACTGTGAAATATTACTGCAAAGCAGCTAAAAGACACAGCAGTATCTAATTAGCTAATTAATCACAATTAAGCTACATTTTCATTTATATTATAAAAGAAGGTAAGCCAAAGGCAAACTTCAAAGCACTGAAAATTTCCTAACTGCTCTCAGCAGCAGCTTTGAATAAGCAGAATGACTGCTGCCCCTTTTAGCATAGTTAAAAATGCTTATGGAGGCTAATCACCATATTTGCAAATCTGTTTTCTACTGTACTTAGCAGAAGACCTACTTTCTTTTAGGGCTCTGTCAGCTGAACTTTATGGCTTTTTTATATAAATGCTAAAGCAGCATAAAAAGGCAGCACCCTGTTTCTCATCCCGCATTGCATCCTTCACATATTTGATTGGTCCCATCATTTAAGCCCAGGCAGTATCCCAGGGATTTCAACAGAAGTTGGGCTGATACTGAAATAATGAAAAAAAGTTAATCAAATGCCTGGACAAAGTGATTCATGTGAACATCTATGTTTGTGATCCGTACATCAGAATGATTCATTTGAACCTCTGTGTGCAGGATCTGAACATCAGATAAGAGTTTATCAGAATATTCTGCATTATTTTCCACAACAGCTAAACATGTACAGCTCATTTAAGTGAAGATAGGCTGAGTAGGCTCCAGTGACCTCCCCACAAACTGTGGTTTACTGCTGGGATGCACCCTGTGCCTGTGTGGGCTATGTAAAAACAACCATTTATCAATCGTTATTAAGAAACTGGCTACCGTGACAAACTAATTACTTCTCGGGCTTCCACCCATTAGCACAGGAGGAAGCAGATTATAAATTTATGTTACATATCAAGGCTCTATACAACTCCAGCAGTAACAAAATCTGCTACAGAAATTGTGCTTTCTTCCTATAGCATGCAAGAGTTTTTAAAATGTGTGTACCTATCAAGGACAATAAGAAATCTTCAAAAATAATCTGATCAAATTAAAAGAAACAAACAGTAATTGCTATATAGCATGTGAATCGATACACTGCAATTAGTAAGAGCTAGTATTTATTTCAATGTCATTCATTTGGCTGTAGTCCCAGGAATTTGTACAAATCCTAACCATGGCTTCCCAAAATACCGTGGATGGGACAGAATGTGGGTAACAGGTGGCTACAAGTAGTATACTCAAGGTGTAATTCAAATATGTTTTTGTAATGGGAAACTTCAGGTTTAGAGAATCCTGGTGTACAGAGGTCCCAGACTCCTTTACACACTTCTTACCCCAAAATTGCCTTTTTTTTTTTTTTTTTGCCCATGGAAACATTTTCCCAGCCTCATACTGGGCGAGAGCAAACAACACCCATTAAGGATATCTAAGGAAGCATCCCTGCCCACACACCTGTGAAAGTGTGGCCAAGGACTCAAATCAAATCATCAAATCCTTAAACCTGTCAACCCTCTGTCAGCATCCTAGAACAGAAAGTGCTAAAGGTTATTACTGGCTTTTTCAAGTTTGATGGAAGGGTCATTCTATACATCCAGGTACAATGGGGAGCCTTATAAGAAAGCAAGATTATTAGTAGAAAATTTTGATGAATAAAAAAAAATCCTTGTCACTGATAAAGTGGAGTAGGGAGTGGCACATGACAAGCAGTAGATGGACAAATTAGAACCCATTCATTGTCAGTAAGGTGCCTCTTAATTAATTTCAAGCCCCTGGAAAATGAAAATTCCTACTCCAAATCTTACAGTTTAATAATAGCCACCCTTAGATCAGCATTAATATTATACTAGCCCTCCTACAAGTATTTTATTCAGACATTATAAATGGAATAAGATGCAATCAGTAAACATTCAGGTTCATCCAAGAGGCAGCTAGAGAATGATATTTCCTTCAACAGCAATAGAAATTAAAAGCCACAGGAGTGTCAAGAACAAGATGTCTCAGACTTGCTGACAATTATCAGAAAGATATCTGTTTATCTCCAACGGATGTGAAAAATTTTGAAGTCATTTCAGCCTGAGTGCAATTCTGCTGAGAGCCTATTTTCCCTTCAAACTCAAACCAGTTATATACTCATTGTTATACATGTTATCTGAGAAAGAACTATGTCAATATTTTTGCATTTACTGGAAACCTGGTCCCTGCAGTCTGAGTCTGTTTCACAAGAGCTTCCTACACAGTCAACACGATGTCTTGTTGATAAGTCACTGGGTCAGCTTTCACCGATGTTTCTAATAGGAAATGGCATTACATTATAGTTTCCAGGAAAACTACCATCTGTGCCTCCTGTCAGTCTTTGCAACTGGCAGCAAAATAGCTGTGGGGAATGTTTTCATCCTGCCAGATTTCAGCAGTGTTCCCTGTCACAAGTCCTAAGCATGGGTGAAACTAACAAACAGCGGGTTAAGATAAGAGCTGCTGTTTCCACCCTGCCAGCTCACCGGGCCAACTCATTTCCAGTCATTCCAGCAGAGTTGGTGCACCTTGGACGCTCTGTCCCTGGAATAAATTCAGTCTGCAATATGTAGGATAGGGATAATGTGCATTAAATTTGATTGGCAAGAATCTCCCTTCTTTACTGAAGTGATCCCGATTTACACAAACCAGAAGCACAGTGTTTGGTTCACATACATTCTTTACCTGGAACCCGAGCAACTCCAAAATGCTGGAAATGCAGAGGTCTAGCCACTTGCTGATGTAAATTATCAGTTTGTACCTATGAGCTAAACAAATAAAGTAGCTAAACAAAGAAATTTACCATGAAATTGTCATGTAATTTTATATTTTCTCAATATTAAAAAGGCCTCAGCAGAAAATTTTAAATTTGTCTCCATGATCTGATGATCTCTACATAAAAAAAGGAACATGTAAGTTTCATAAACATTTTTTGCCCCAAACCAGTCTTAACTGACTTGTTTTTCTATAGCTTAAGTGTCTGTAGATACTGGGGGGAAGAACTCCTGTAGTTAAACACTGATGACTATCATATAGAAAAGATCCTTTAATTAAATCGCCCACCTAATATATTTGACTCCTTAGGTCAGAAAAAATGAACTAAATACTTTAATTAAAGACAGTGGGACAAATTGTATCTACTATGTAAATCTACTAAGTCCCAGTTACTCTGAACATCATCACAATAGTAAGAAGCTTTCTGAAGGCGCGTGTAAACCTTGTTAGATCCACTGAGTTGAAGTACTTCACATGAAAAGAAACTGCAACTTATATTCAGTTTTAAAATGAATTAAAATATGGGCTTGTGTGCTCTCCAAGGAACTGGAATTGTATGTTTTAATTAAGTCTTTTGGTTTCTGAGGCTCACCAGTTACAAGCACAGTGGAAATTCCAACACTGGTTAAATTTTTAAAAATATTTTTCTCACTGAACTAGTTAAAAATCTGAATATATATAGCAACTTGCAATCATCTTGATACTGAATTTTAAGTTTGTTGACACTTAGTCTTAAAGTAGGATAGCTGCATCAAAATCAGCTTCCAACGGCTCTGAAAACATGGGCCAGGAGCTGCAGTAGTGCTGACTGGCTGCTTGTATTCAGCACACTGAATGGCAGTGTCTACTCTGCTGATGCTTAGAAGCTGTCACGTCTTGTACTCCAATTAGTCCACTTTATAAAATCCAGAACTCAAAGCATCTTATGAAGCCTATTTTCTAATACTACATTAATTCTAATTATTCCTGTTATTTAATACACTATAAGTGAATATGAATACTAGGAAAATTACAGGGGTTTTGGTTTTGCATATACATAATTTTTTTTTTAAGAAAAGTATTACCTAGTGAATATTTGGGCATCTCAGAATTGTATCTCATTTCAGAAACCCAGGCAGCTAGGGCTTGTAGATAAATACAGGTAACTGCTGTGTGAATTCACCCTGCCTGGTGGAATACCCCATCTTTAGAAATGCATGAAAATAAGATCTCTCACTTTTCACAGTAATGAAATCTTAACCCACAACATATCCATGATGTATTCAAAGCTCCACTGTTCACTCTATGGTGAATCCTTTCTCACTGCACACAAATGTTAAAAAAAAAGAAGATATGCCAGGTTTATGCCAGGTTTTCCATGCAGAGGCTCTTTCAGAATTCCGTGATAAAGTTAAGTCAGGAAGAGGTGGAGCAGGAGACCAGACACACTCATCTGATAGTGGGACTCACAGAAGCTAACAAAACATGATCAAGTTTATAGAGTTAACCCATGCAGAGCTCCCACTACAGCTGTTCCTGAGCAGCTGGGAGGAGGGCACAGCCACCAGCGACCCAGCTCCCACAGAGGCTCTATTACAAAGAAATAAACAGCATAAAAAAGCAATATTTATCTGGAGTGGCAGATGTCCCTGGCAGATAGCATCTGTGTCTGAACACAGGACTCCTTCCACACAAATCTTCAGGGGCCTTAATGCTGGACTATCACCTCTCCACAGAACTTAGTCTCCACATTTTGCAGGAATTTCATTTGCCCCTTCTACCCCGTAGTCTTTGGTTATTACAACCTTCCAGACCACTACCACACTGCTGCTCTCTAACTGATATAAAAGCCTCTTAAAAACACCCTTTGGCAATTTTTATTGCTGTTTCCAGAGTAGCTGATCTTTTTGTCTGTCTTCATTGGAATGTATTATCTGTTCTCATAAGCTTTAAGCTGCTCAAAAATTGAGGGGAAAAGAGGAAAGAAAGCAAACACAGTTACCCGTTTCTGATGGGTACACGCGTTGCTTTGAGCAATCTTCTATGAACTCTGGAGCCAGAAGTTCTTCAGTTCTAGCCTAACATACAGAAGATGTATATCTTGAAAAACAGTTGCCATAACCTAAAATCAAGTTTTCCTCTTTCTTCCAATCCAAACGAGCATCTGAACTGATTTGTTGATGCTTACTGATCTATGACAGCAATCTGCAGAGACTTACTTCTGACATGCCCTTACACAAACTCAAAGAGATGAACAACCTACATAGAAACAAAGTGTGCAGCTGACATTGTTAATAGTTTCATATTATATGGAATTATATATTTTACATAATAATGATGTAAACAAAAGGTTAAAACATGAAAAAATACTGCATCTATTTAGTAGGTTGCCAAGAGGCCAGGGGCAGTAGGTACATTATCACAGCAGAAGCAGGATCTGAATAACCAGGTAGCTCCTGTGCAGATGATTTACCACAAAGATGGTGCTTACACTGGATCAAGGGGAGGCAATAAGCTATGAAGGTGGAAATGGGCGCATAGCACTCAAATCGAACAGAATTAAGCAGGAGTAGGCAATAGTTGGACAGTATGAGTCAAAGGTCTCTTTTTTTTATCTTTAATTATTGTTATGCTGCTACTAAAGCAAGTTCATTCTGCAACGGGACTGGGTTTGGAAAACCAAAAACTGAACCTAATGATGAGGGTGAAATCAGTGGGACCAGGCAGCTGGGCACTTGCTCTTCCCATCAGTAGCAAACTCCTTGCTCTGTGCTCCCTCTTGCAGGACCAGTCCTACTGTGCAAAGAAAAAACCACCCTCTTCCAACTGACCTACTCTTGCTTTTTTATTTGTACTTTTTAAACAGCCAAGACAGAGTTAGATTCAATGCTACTTTATACATTGATTATTCCTGTAATTTAGTCATGGCTCCTTTCACATTATATTGTGCTGAATTAACTACATCATAAAATGGAACTGATATCAATTATAAACATACCACATGTCAAACTGGTCAACGATTGCACCACAAAGACATAAATGATAGGGTTGGAAGGGGCCTGTTTTTCAGCCCAGCACCCAGCATCAAGCAGGATTTTCTTCTCCACTAATGTTTAAAGCATTTTATCTGAGCTGTATCATTATACTGAGGTGTTCAAGGCCAGGCTGGATGAGGCTTTGAGCAACCTGGTCTAGTGGAAGGTGTCCCTGCCCATGGCAGGGGGGCTGGAACTGGATGATCTTTAAGGTCCCTTCCACCCCAAACCATTCTGTGATTCTATAACAATATGAGCAACTCAGCAACTGCTGAAGGAAAGTCTGTTCTGAAACCTACTTGCCTGTACTGCTGTGGTTTTTTTCCCCTCACATCTAACCTGGGAAATCTGGTTTTAGTTTTAGTTTTCTCTATATCCAGCCAACAAGCCAACAATTAATCCCTATGGCATGTGTATAAGCTACTAAGCCTAAAAAAATGTCACATTACCCAGACCCAGAGAGATAACAGCAATGTGCCACTTCATTCTCTTGCATCCCAGAGCTCAGAGCATGTTCCCCTTAAGTTACAACTAACTGCAGGTAATCTATCTTCCAGAAATACCAATCATATATTATTTAAAGTTTTAAGAATTAATTCATAAATAACATTTAGCATGTCACTTTCAAAAACCACCTTTCAAGCCCTAGTGAGTTGCTGACAATCTACCAAGTCATGGTTTATGCTCATACGCAACACTTCTGGCCAAGCTTTTCAGTCTTCTCAGTCCTGATCTGAAGCAAATCTGTGTCGTCCAGCAAAGCTCTATGTCGTACCCCATGCAGTACCCTTGGGTTTCAGTCTTTGTAGAAATTAAGAGATCCTGTGGGAACTCTAGAAAACCTGATGAAGGCAGAAGTCTTCAGCCTGTTTAGAGACTTAACTTGCTGGCAAGGGCTTTGTTAGCTATGTGTGGTTTATAATGATATTAGAGCTTATGAAAGCACACATTAAGAGGTTAGATAATCTAGATAAGATCTATCTCACATATAGATAACAGAGCAAGTAGACAATTTATTGTCTAAACAAAATCTGCAGAGCAAGAGACAGTGCTATAGCTGGATAGAGGTTTGGGTTTTTTAAAGTTAAATAAAATAATCAGAGCATAGAATGGTTATCTTTAAAACTGTTAACCAACCTGCTCTGCAGCTTAGTGCTGCATTATGAATGAAAATGTCTGAAAAAACCTGATTGCAGCTATGGACTCTGAAATACAGCTAAGCAGCACTTCATTTTTCCTCATTAAAGTTCATTTTATGGATCGTTCCTAAAATAATCTTTGCCACCAAGTGCTCTTAAGTTTTTGTGTAGTGTAGTAAGAATTTTTCTTAAGTACTTCATGCAAATTTTTATCAAAATAAAACCACCTTCAACTTCTATGGCATGTAAAGAAATTGGAGTTTGGCCAAGTATCAGAACCCTAAAGGTACTTCTACTCTAATACCCTTCCTACTTTGCTGTTTCCCCTGTGAACTTACGATGATTAAAGTCCTTCTAAAGTTTTGAGGCAGCAAAGACCTGATGCCACAGGTCGTAACACACAGTTATCCACAGCACATACACAATGCTGTATCTGGACTATCTATCAAATAGGAATGTAGGAATTTTCTGCCATTTGGGAATTGCAGTGGCTTTATAGTATCCGTAATGAGTTGTTAAACACAAACCAAGAAGCACAGACTTTGCCTGAAAAAAACCAAACTATAGGCAGATAGAGTAACTCAACCCAAACTGAGTAACCTTTTTTAGTGTTTCTCTGGTGTTTATTTCATAAACACCTGCTTCATTTTTAATTAAGGGATTATTCACTGGTGTTTATTTGCTATGAAAGAAAGCCTCAGAATCTGTACAAATAAGAAATTATTTTGAAAAAGTAAGGCAACTCTTGGTTTTAGTTGACAACATCACTTAAAAAACATACTTCGAAGGTTCATTCATCTGAGGAGTTCCCATTATAAAAACCAAAACAACCACAGTATAAAATACAGTATGGGATAAACTATCAACCTGCAGTTCAAAAACTCTTTCAAGAAGTGATCCATTTTCAAGGTGTAGAGAACATACACGCTCATAGCCATTAATTGCGAGTGACACGCAAATACTCTGAGAACAATCGTCTTTTCAACTTTTCAAAAAAGGAAACAGAATGAAATCCATAATACCATCAGAAAATGAGGCTCACTTCATTAATGCCTTTTCACAATACCAAGACAATCTCTAAATTCAAAGTAAACACCCAGAAACTTTTCCTCCAAGCTTGTATCACAAGCTAGCTCACCTTCACAAGCAGCACAAGCACCTGCGCCCTTCGTAACACAGGAATTTTTAAATACTGATTGTTTAGGACGTATGGCCTATAAAAATGGAACCTCAAAGCTACATATTCTCATCCCAGGTTAAAAATAAAACCCACGCTCTTGAACGAGAGCTGTTGATTGCACTTGCAGGGAATGGAACAGTCTCTCCAATGTCCCCGGAGAACCCCAGCGCAGATGACAATACCATAACAAACCTGCCTGCTCCAGCAGCCCGTATATTTTAAGTAGTAAATCTAAAACTCAGAGACTAAAACTGAGCTGGATCCAACAGCTCGCTCCCCTCCAAGCACAGCCTCTCACTTCTTGAAACTGGCTGTAAACAGGGAAAGGGAGGGGCCTGCCGCCTGCCAAGCCAAGCAGAAACTTGTGAGTAACTTATAGAGGAAAAACAAGTGCAGCGCAGGCAGGCACGCAGAGCAGCACGCTGCCTGGGCGCTGGCAAGAGGCGAGCACCATGTTTTCAAAGAGAAACAAGACAGGGCTTTCCAGGCAGCTTCCTTCCTCGGAAACGCTGCTTATCAAACGCGTGCGGATCCGGCAGCGCGGAGGAATGTAAAACGTGAATTAAAGGTAAGAGGCTTTAGAGCAACTGAGGTTGGGGCTGTGGGAAAGGCAGGCTGGAGAGCGAGCGGCGGCTGGCAGGACGCGCTTTCCTTTGACTTTTTAAGTTCTGATTTTAATTTCCAGTGTGATAAAAGTCTAAAAGCAGCGAAGACCAAGGGGAGCATTAGGGAGGGCTGAGTCAGGCCACAGTAAACAAGAGGACTGCAGCGTGCCCTTATGCAACAGAGTCCACCTGGGACTGCAAAACTACTTGTGACTGGAGAAGAGGTTAGCTCAGATAATCGAGAAAAACTGCTGCATCCGAAGCATCGTAAGGACTTACCCAGACATGGCCTGTGAAGACAAAACTGCCTTTAAAATGACAAAAGACATGGCTGGGTAAGAAATGCTGAGCTGGGCCTGTGCAGCACAGCAAACAGGTTCAGTGCCTTCACAGGTAAGTGACAATTAAAATGGGCGATTTCTACACTGGTGGCAAAAGTATCTCGTCATTTAGAAGTCTTCGTAATAGTTTCTTCAGAAAATATTTTTACTTTTGATTTTATTTTCGCTCATTTCAGAGGTAAATTTCGTAATTTCCTAAGATTACTATTTAACACAATGAACTGCCTGCCATGTCTGTCATTAAAATAGAGTTGTCTTATTTAAGGGCATTGAGAGGATGTGAAGTAAAAAGGGGTGATTACTAAAAACACTTGTGAAACCAGACATCCCCCTGCTCTATAAAATGTGGTAGCAAAGACTGTTGATCTTTTGAGACAATGTGCAGGCGAGTATTCTGTGGCTGATGTAATTCAGTCTGGAGTAATCAAAGCTCCATGCTTAAGGATAAACCTGCATAATGGAATTACCTGATTGTATCCTTCCCTGTGCTTAGTCACCCTTGCACTCACTGTAACGCGTATATTTGCAATATCTAGTTCCAGTCTGCTGCTTTGGTTGAATCAAGTCATAACAGTTCAATGGGATGTAATTTCGGTTGCCTTCAACTGTGCAAAACAGCTTTTTTTTTTTTAAAAAAAAAAAAAAAAAAAAAAAAAAAAAACAACAACTTTCTTAAAAACTTAAAACAACAGATGCTTCCTGAAAATAAACTGGGTTGTTTTCAGTGCTCAAAAATAGTAGGAGGATTGAAAGACAACATAACAATATCATACTTCCTTTTCATATGCAATACTACAGCTAAAGAACTGATTTGAGAACACAAAAAAATGTTTTTCCACAAAGGTGAAGGAAAGCTTTGAAAACAACAGAACTGCATCTTATGCTGCTGCCACTTATCTGAGGAGATCCAGCAGTGGAATATAAATTTGTTTGCCCAGTTAAAACTACTGTATTTGTAGCCTGATCTCTGGCACAAGCTATGGTATTTAGAAAAAAAAAATGCACACAGAACTGCCATGGGAAATAAAAAATGGAATTTGACATGATTCTGGAACAAATTCCGTACTACAGCTGAAGTGTCAAAGGATTAGCACTGGAGACACGCAACCACGTATTCATATGCTTACAAAACCCATACCGTATAGCCATATGGTTCATGGAGTATAGCATGTCTAGTAACATTCATTTTAATTGCACAATGTTTATTGTGGATTTGATTAAATCTTGTTCTCTCCAGAAAGAATGCAGGTACGTGTGGTTATATTTTCATGTACGGGCTAAAAGGGAAACACACAAAAGAACGCTGAGTGTCTGACAGAGTACACGTGACGTGGGAAATCACCTGCTGCATAAATTCTACGCTGTCCCAGAAATGGGCTGGAAGGAATAATACCATGATTTTAAGGCTATGAATGCTTTCAGTTGTACTTTAGAGATTACTTATTTCTGCGTCTTGGAAAGAGACTTTCTGTGATTGCTTTGAAGTTCACTGGGTTCAGTTGAAATGTTATCTCTTTCCTGATGATAAAGGAAAGATAGCTGGACAACAACTACTGATACTAGCATACTTTTTAAAGAATTCAAGCTATTTTGAGAGGAAATGATAGCTAATTCTTGCCTTTTTGGAAAGTCAGGCTGCCCTGATATTAGGTTCCCTAGACTACAGAGGTCCATTGTTTTTTCAGAACTAAATGGTTTAGGTTGGAAGTCTGAATACGAACTGACCTATAAAAAACCCCTTGACCTCATTTCCCAGTTTCCTCTAGTCTTTGTAAATTTTATCAGTGATCCAGTATACATCCACCATACTGCCTCGGATATGCCTCCTAAGAAATAGCTTTTCAAGAGAAACCTTATTTAACACCTTAGAGAACTCTTTCTCCATCTTACTGCTAAGATTTGTGCTTCAGCTTACAGCCTTCAGTTCTTCAGCACCTATTCTTATACCTTATTAGCTATATAAAATGTACTGTTTAATAATTTTTAAAAACATTGTACTGATCTTCAAGTATATTACATCGGTACTTATTTTAAAGATACACTGTTTATTATTTACTTGTTGAATGTCCTGTATCAACTCATTTGCCACTAATTTCATTTAAATTACAACTTCAGAACATTTACTAGTCTCCTGAAATTATGAATCACAGATGGCTTTATTCTAGACTAACAATATCAAAAGGCATTTCAGTCACTGACCTTAAATTGATGAGTTACGTCCATCTTCAAAATGTTTTCTTTGTACTACATTGCATTTCACTTACAATATAATATTTCAACAATACTTTCTCTGTTTCTCTCTACAGAAAAGCTGGTAACCAGCAGAGAAGATACAAAAGCTAAAATCACTATGTGGAGCTGTGAAACCTTAAACAACAGTACCGAGAACAGTGAGGACCAGCATCTCTGCCATGACTTCCACCTTGTGCTTTCCATCTTTTCCCTACTCTACCTCATTATATGCTTCCCGATTGGCCTCTGTTACAATGGCTTGCTGGTCCTAGTTAACCTATATAACAAAGCTACTATGACTATGCCAGACGTTTACTTCGTCAACATTGCCATTGCTGGTCTCATCATCAACGCTCTGGCACCTATGTACCTTCTAGGTCTTGCCAATACAAAATGGGCCATCTGGAATTCCAACAATGAAGTTTATATCACCTTACTTATTTTATTCAACGTCTCGTCTTTAGTTACCATGTACTCTACCACGTTACTCAGTCTGGACTACTACATCGAACGTGCTCTACCTAGAACTTACATGTCAAGCGTGTACAACACCAAACACGTTTGCGGATTCATATGGGGTGGTGCCATGCTTACAAGTTTTTCATCTCTCCTGTTCTACGTCTGCAATCACGTATCCACTAAAATAATTGAATGTTCCAAGATGCAGAACAAAGAAGCAGCAGATGCCATTATGGTTTTTATCGGGTATGTTGTACCAGCTATCGCTGTACTGTATGCACTTGTACTAATCTTGCAAATACGCAAAGAGGCTACACCACTGGATCAAGACACTGGACGATTAGATCCATCAGTGCACAGGCTTTTGATTGCCACAGTCTGTGCACAGTTTGCGTTATGGACACCCTATTATGCTCTTCTCTTGGTAAGCACATTTACTAATGCACAAGGAAGAATTGCAGATGAAAATTACAGTCGAATATTACATTTTACCAAGATTTTATCGAAATTCTTGGCTTTCTCAAGCAGCTTTGTAATGCCTCTGCTCTACAGATATATCAACAAAAACTTTCCCAACAAATTACGACGTTTGCTTAAAAAGATACACTGTGGGAATCAAGGGTGTTCTCATGAGCGCACAGTAGTACAGCAAGTTATGACATAGGTATGAAAAAACCCTCTGGTGCTCTGTTACTGCAGTACTTAACTTACCCGTGCGATATTGCTGTGTTGGCACTCGGAGCCACGAATGTCAGAGTCCCAGCCAAGAGGCTAGAAGAAGCCTTCCATTACAGTTAAATGAAACTGTCTTAATTTTCAAATAGTTAATTGTTTGCTGAAATCTTGGGAGACTCTGGCCTATGTGCTGTAAGACCTGTGACATCTGCTACTTCCAGTGCACTGAAATGGTTACAAAGCATAAACTCTTTTGTCTTCATCGTTCTAATATTCTTGTCTGAAGAAATCACTAAGCAGTTTATTGAAGTCTTGACTGAAGACACAGCACCTTGTATCTTGTGTAGAAAAAGGTAGTACCTTATTTTCTGTACAAAGACATAGCAGTGCTATCCTTGATGAAGTAAATAGCATTTTTCAATGAAGACGATATAGATGATCTTTACTAAAGATCATATTATCCAATTATACATGTCCAAGTAGTAAATGTTAATTATAAATTAAATTATTTAATTTCTTTCCCCATCACTGAATCCTCTCTAAAAGAAGCCTAATTTACCATTTTCAGAAATTATTTTATCACACAAACTAACCTAAGTTTTAACATTTACAGTAAATTAATTTTTTTTAGATATAACAATTAACAAAAATGTGTTTTATTTTTCCAATGCTTTGTTTGAATCCTAAAACATTTCAAGAATTCTGAAATATTTATTAACTAATTCTAAGGGAACTGAGAGATGTTTGTTCCGCATATTCAAATGAAGGACACAGAGGTTTACAAAGTTAAATCAAAATTTAACTAGTAAAGAATGTCTGGCTAAGTGTTATGGTCCACATATGTTCATGTAACAAGAGTAATTATCTTAAAAATAAATATGTTTATGATTAACATTTTGTATTTTCAAGGGATATGTTTGCAACAAATAAATTAAAATCTCTTTAATCTAGGGCATCACTGGAGGTTTGGAAACCATACAAAATCCTTCAATGCATACAAGATTTTAAAATAGGAATAATATATAGGAATCCCCGTCAGCATCAGCTTTTCGCTGACCTCTCCGAAATGGAGTGCCTCCCAATGTGATTCTTGAGTACACAATAAAAGTAGAGTTTCTCTGTTTCACAGTGGGGATGAAGAAATACAATACAGATTGCCAAATTTTACTGAGTGTATGAAATACATAAGAAACACAAACATGCTGCAGGAAGCAAATTAACAGTTACCCACAACAGCAAACTACAAAATGCTGACCCAAGAACTACCTGTTCCTATGCTGCCATTGCATTATTGATGGCAGAGCAGGGTAGAAGCTAAATTGATATTCTCCCGCTGGTTTTGGGGCAGCAAAGCATCTTTTTCACTTACCCTGCAACACAGCAGAATAATGTTGTTGCTTAATCTGTCACAACACAACTTAAATTCCATGACTTCATTCAAAAAATTTGTCTTTTCAAGCCTCTGGTATAAAAACAACATGGAGCAAAACCAGAATTGAACCTTGCCCATCACTTACAGCACAATCTCATCTGATAATTGGTCATTTGTCAGCATAGGAACATGCTTAAATGCTAAGTGGGAAGCAGGTGAGGAAGAGCCTTTTCAAATCTTTTCCCTTGTCTTCAACGTTATTCAACTAATTTCTTCTCATTTGCTTATCTTCTTCCTATACAAGCATCCCTAAGTTATCAATATCCTGGTGAAAGACTCTCCATTAATCTTTACTTTTTAATAGCTTTTCATATTCTATTGAATATTTTTTTAGCCCTTAAACCCTGTAGAGTAAATCATCTATTTTTATGGTGCTTTCTCCATACAAAAACTACCCAGCACAACTCCCATCAATTTACTTCATCATTTTAGCCTGTTGATAAAGCCATGTTAAGGAATTAAGCCTTTCTTTATCACTGTGTCTGAATCACAGACTGATTTATAGTGCCTCTAGGCTGACATGATACTGGCTGCTTTGGTAAACCGTTCGGCTGCTTGGGTTTTTTTCCCCTTAACTTGAGACGTTTTCTATGAATTTCAAAACATCTTGAGCATTCAAGCTCACTTCTACACATCCTTTCTTTAAACTGTCAAGCAAATAGGATCCTCTTCTTCCCATCCAAGGAAAATTAGGTTTCCTAATGCACCACATTACATCTCTCATGTAAAATCTGTTAAAGAAATTCTGTCCTATTATGCAGGAAAAATTCCATCAGGGAGGAGCTGGCTTATCTGGTGTGAATAGAGGCTTCCAGAAATGGGACGCTGCCAGGGTTGTGTGGCTGAGCAGGCAGCATTAAGTGCAATTTTAACTTCCACGTTGCTTCCTTACTTCTGTTTCCCTTTTCTCCAAAGACATCTGACTTTCTGCCTCTAACAGAACTGTCATATTTCTGTTCCTTTCTCTCCATGTTAAATTCCTGCTTTCAGATCATGGCTTTTATAATTTACCTTTTTCTCTTGCCTTTTTCACTTCCCTGTGCTATTTAATTTTCATTGTGCTCCTCTGTTTCTATCCATGCTTGGTCTTATACGCTGGGTACCATTCACATTTACTTCATTAGACTGCCTCCTTTATGATGATACAAATCTTATTCAAAGATTTGACATTACAAATGGATTCATGTAAAATGGAAGCTGCTATTTAAGAGATGGAGAAAGAACAAGTTTTTATATAATTTACTCTTGAAATCTCAATTTTTTTTTCTAATCTTTTTTATTGCAGCAGAGTAAAGTATGTTTGCATGTATGCTTGATAATATACTAAGTGTGATGGCAATCGTATAGATAAACAACTTTCCTAATTTAATGAAGATTGATATCCGTTCACCTTTTAAGAGTTAATTTCATGTATTAGTTGCCTCAAAGAAACTGTGCCATGGAGCTGCCTGACTGCTGTTTTGTTAAGGAAATTCTGAACTTAATTGCAGCACCCTCACGTGGTATCTCTTAAAAAGCAGTATCCCAAAAAGCGAGCACTTTGCAATAGTTATATAAAAAAATAGAAGAGCAATTGCAGTAAAATACTTAAGGAAATACATGGTATCATAAATATGGAAGAACTTTTATGGACAAATCTTTAATATAAAAAGTTCTCAAGAATGGGGCCTTTCCATTTCACATACCTGAAGGTTTCTGATGACTGTAAATAGGCACTTATCTATTTCACATTTAAATAAATATGAATACTGTATATATGCAAGATAAAAATCAGCCTACTGATGTAAAAAGAATTTGCAAAGAATTTATTAAATTATTTCTTGAAGTGTATCATTGAAATGCAAACCTCTGAACAGTAAGGTGTACTGTATGTTTCTGTATGTATATACTGTATGCTAGAAAGTAAGCACTAGTTAAGTGCCATTATTAACAGTGTTATTTTCTCACAAAATTACATTTAATATTTGAGTTGATCTATGGCTTATAGCTCTCGTGCTGAACCACCAATTAAGTCAAATCAATGAGATAACAAAAAATGTTGCTCTTTGCTCCTGCTTAAATTATTAACATAGCTAGCTCAGGACAGGTCCTTGTTGACTAACCTAGTAGAGGTCTTTCAAAAGTTTTCATTTGGGAATCCAGTTGAGTTGGTCTCTGAAGACACAATTTCAGTTGATAAGGTGATCAATCCCTAGAAGATTTCTGGTTCTACTAAAATTAAGAGATGTG
The DNA here is from genome assembly GCF_000699245.1 of Pterocles gutturalis. Taxonomy (NCBI): domain Eukaryota; kingdom Metazoa; phylum Chordata; class Aves; order Pterocliformes; family Pteroclidae; genus Pterocles; species Pterocles gutturalis. The sequence continues at coordinate 63,311 of NW_010120602.1, forward strand.
GCCTTCAATACTATGTCGAAATACTGTAGAAAAGGACTTTCTGCAAAGCTGCACAAAGGAACTATTGACTCATAATAAATTCTCAATAAAATTGTTGAAGTGTATCTGGTCAGTAAGATGTGTGATTTATTTTTGGCCTTCCTGATAAAAACCTATTGTAGACAAGGTTAAGCCCATGTTGTTTCACTGAATCAAAACATAACAAATTGCATGACTTGGATGTCAAATCAGACATATTAAGTTTTCCAGGCCATAATTTTGATATTATTAAAATCTCATTATTCATCAGCGTGAAGGTAGCTGAGAATGGACGTGAAAAGGCACACAACCCCCAGTTCTTTTCAGCATAAAGTATCCTGCAACTAATAGGATGGAGTAACATTGCACAGAAGAAATACGAGACTGGTGATTAATACATACATCGGCCGTGTCCTTGTCACTTCCTCTCCTTTGTGCTGCCACAAATGAGATCTCAGAAATCAGCTCCCTGCAGAAATTCTTTTGGTTCCCAGAACAACATAGTATAATAACCCATACCTTTGGCATCCCAAAGAAAATTTATCTTTAAGAATATAACATACCTCATAATACATGTATCGCAGTAACCACTGCATATAACCAAAAGATCACTCACCATGGAACAGCTGGTTTACCCCACATATATGAAAATATTTTCCTGGCTTTACTTTCAAAATTATTTATTTGTCCCCTTTAAATTTTCTCTAAAGTGTAGAAAAACAGCAAGTAAAAGCAAATTCTATTTAAACTGGTTATTGGTGAATTCTTTAAAGAAAAGACTAAGTCCAAGGCACTTCCGAGTGCTAAGTCTCAGTGAGAAATAAATGGAGATGGAAACTGGGAAAATGGAAGCTGCAATATTATATTATTTAGTCAAAGCCTAATATCTGACAAGATGCCCTACCTTCCAAACAATGGTTTAAAGAGAATTTTTTTACTCTCATTGTAGAGCCAGCATCGCTAAACAAACAGTATGATTTTCTGATGCTTCATTCCTCAGAGCTTTAACATAGAGCCTTTTTCTGTATGATGGTTATGTTTCTCGTCTGGATTAGTAAAACTCCTTTCATACAACATAGACTTGAAGGATCTTAACTGAGAACAGAGCTAGTTAATAAGCAGCAAGTTCACAGGCCTACAGGTTTGCTAAGGTGAACTTTTACATAAATGCAAATAAAAAGAGTTGATCAGGTACAACCAAGTCAATAGGTTTTCACTAGTACAAACCAGGCCAACACGGCATCAGAATCTGCCCTTTTCTGTCAATACAAAGAGACTGCACCAAAGGCAACCGCATTGTGTAGCAATTGCAGAAAACACGCATTTAACTATCATATAAGAGGAAAACAGGCCCCTAGGTTGCCAAGAAAACATGACACCTCTACCAGAAGTGTCAAAGGGAAGTAACACACTTTTTTTTTTAAACTAAGATTCAATTAAATTGTTTCTGTGCTATGGATAAGTACATAGGTATAACCCCATTTTATCATTGCTCATTAAAAATGAAAGCAGTACAGAGCTCAGGCTGGGGACCTTCTCATGAGCTCCACTGCGGCGGCACAGGACTGGTAAGAGAAAACAAAAGCAGAATCCGGCCAAGTGTTGCTCTCAGTTCTGCTGTTGGCTGAGAACTTTGAGAAGTACTGACTTTCACCAAAGTTTCTGCAGCTGTAGTGCTCAACACACTGATGAATCTGAACCATATGCTCTAAGATTAATTTTTGCAGTTTCTTAGTTATGAAATACAAGGGTTTGCTTACTATCTCATGCAATACTTTTTCCGAGTAAAAGCAATCTAAACATACAAAACCAGCTGTGCAGACTGCCATGGCAACAAATTTGAAGTGTGAAAAGTTTCCTCTGTTGTTTTTCCTTCAGCTTTCCATTATATATCAAAACACTTTGGCATATGCTGAATACATCCTTTTCCCACCAGGAGAGAAGAGGATTTATTACCTACTTTGTCATTCCACTTTCTTCCCACCAAGTCCTTAACTTTCCTTAGAAGTCCATGTGATTCCCTTGTATTCCTTCCTTCTAAAGAACTGGCACTTTCATAACATTCACAAGAATCATCAAAATTATTCACAGTCTACAGCAGGCAGAATTCTTATATTATTACAAATCATGACAGTAAAAGATTTTTAAAACACCAGATTATTACGAGAGTTTATGAACTGAATATTCTATGATTCTATGAAATATACAAAACATATTTTTAAAAAATACTTCCTATCAAAAGTTCTTTAAAACAAACCAAATTTATAACCAGAAAGAGAATCCATTTTATCTAGTTTAAAAGTACTTGATGATGCATTATATGAAAAGATAAACAGCAGCATAAATACTCCCAACTCAGAGAACTGGAGAGAGGACCAGCAAGAAGAGAAACAGATTAACAATTAGACACACCTTGCAGAACTGTACCTGCAAGTATACTGCCCAACAGTAGGAATAATTCTGCTATGAAAATGCAGAGAAAGTGCTCAACTCTGGATTAATTTAACCTTCAAAACCACAGAATTAATCTCCTAAATTAAAGTGGTTTCATCACAAATCTCACTGGTATCAATAGGAAGTTCTTGTGCTCACCACTTGCACGGTAGCCTATGCATTACCAATTACAAAATGAATTGGAAAAGCCTAACTTTAGCAACAACATTTGCAAATTTAAGCTAAAATTCATCTTAAAGCTGGTAGAATTTCTACAACTGTTTCTTAACTCATCTCCAAAACCTTTAAAGGAGCATTTTGAAATTAATTCTGGTATTAGGTTATCAAAGCTGTTTTAGAAACTCCATCTGGTGGTCAGTAGCAGAATACTCCTGCAGTTCCCAAAAGCTGTAAGATCCGTAAAACTAATTAAAGGATTTAAGTTAATCATCAGTTTACAAATAAAAAAAAAAAAAAAAAAAAATCAGTCCCAGTTTCTGGTTAAAGACAGATTTGTACTATCTGGTCCTATCTGCAAGCAGTAAGGGTATTGCTGCAAGTATCTGTAAGAAGAAACAAAATCAACCGTAACTTCTACAAACCGTGCTGTGAGCATGAGGCAGGCAAGAGAAAATTCTGCTTCAAGAAACAAATCTCAACAACGGTTAATTTTGGTTTTGAACCTAACAGAAGGATATTTAACCAGGCTATTATGTCTGATTATTCACAAGAAAGGAATATTTACTCAAAAAGCATAGATTCCTTGTACTGTTTTATGAAACATCTGGTAGTAGTCATTGTGGCTGACAAGATGCTCCAAGATCAAAGGAAGCGCCATTCCCATTCAGCTCCAGAGCACTGTAATTCTTTCTAATTAAGTTATGGTTTCACTAGTTCACAATGAAATAGATTTCATACTTAAGTAATATAGAAGTTTCTGAAATTTTTTCAGGTTAGCCTATGTGCAATTATATAATCATTCTAGTACCTGCAGTGCTCTGCAGAGACCAGCTCTTTCATAGAACTTGCCATTAGAAGAAGCTTTTTTCCACCCTGTAATAGAAGCAGAGTATTATTTGAGTTCTCACAGCTGAGTTACATAGATGATCCACCCATACTGAGGAATTTATTTTGTGATTGATAGAAACATTACTGTATAGTAATAATTAAAAAATACTGTTTATAAAACAATTTACATTACAAACAATGCCCAAATAAGCCAATATAAAAAATCACTAATAATGAATCATGGGCAAGCAACCCTGAGATGTGAAGGCAACAATCACATAGCACAGAGCATGGCTCTTCTAGAATAAAAGGAAGAAATATTGATTTATGACCAGCCTCTGAGGCATAGGTAATTATTAATACCAGTACTTATGTATACACATCTCCAGCTTGTGCTTTTTTAACCCTATCCAAGCAGAGTTCCAAGGAGAGCCAGTAAGACTATCCAATTTTACCAATTCCCATAGCTCCATGTACCTTATAAATCAGCATAAGCATCTGAATTCCATTTAAAAAAAAAAAAAACCACTCAAAAAAACCCTCCCAAAACCAAACATGCAGGGAATAAAATACAATAAAGATATGCAAGGATTTTTATTCTAAAATTCATCCATAAACAAAATTCCTTTATACCTTCTTCAAGCTAGCAATTCATGGTTTTGTGGACAACTTCCCTGCTCCCCCCCCCACACACACACTTCTTATGTCAAAGGCCTAATGTTCCATGGGGTTTTAATCAAGGACATACATTTTCTTGCTGTCAAGTGGAAAAAAAAAAGACTTAAGCATACATAAAATTAAAAGCAAGGCCTTTCATAAGAACAATTTTACAGAGTGACTGGCAACTGTGCATCAATATAACAAAAGCATAAGAACAGACGCTCTAAAAAAAAACTTCTCAAAACTAAGTTTTTTTCCAGGAATCTTGAGTTACTGCATTAATACGAGTAGCCTTAAGGTGCTAAAATGCCACCAAGAAAAGCTTCCAATATGTAAGCTCAGCCACTGAATAGATAACCAAGGCAATCTTTGACTAACTCTGGCTAATATCCCACACTCAAGTTGTTTTTTTGTTTTGTTACATAACAACACTAGAGGAAAAATTAGGATGGAAATGGTAGTTCATGAACAATATCTTTGAAAAAAATTGTAGACTATTTCACAATTCAAAATTCCACCAACACAGCAATTGCTTTTCATCATAATACACTGGGGAACAGGCAATAACAGCCATTTAATATTCCAAAACAATCCTATCACACTACACAGGAACAGTTTTTCTTAATAACATTACATCAAAAAGGCAAGAGAAGATACGTTAATTGAGAACAGAAGACAACAGCATAGTCTAAAAACAGACTTCAGGCTTCTCAGGCAGGATTAGCTCCCTAACAATAATCATGACCCTAGAGCAAGCCCGTCCAGTCCGTAGACTAACCGCAAGCTTACGGCAGCCTTTGCCCTCTGTCCTTGATGACTGCGGCTATTTGATGCTGCACCAAGCAAATGAGCTCCACCTCTCATTGACAACTCTCTGCTGAACAACTGACCATGATGATTCATGAGGAAGGTGAGCAAGACAGGACCACCATCTCCATAATTCTTTACTGGATGGATCTGCATCAAGCTAGAGAATAAAAAGACTAAAATCTCCATGGTTCCAGCATCTCACAAGCCAGAAGCATTGAACGGTGTTTGTTAGAGAGGATGGAGAAGTTTCTCTCATCTGGCATACACATATATGAGAGAAAGAGACCTCACTTCAAATTAAACCTACTGTCAGGGATGTATACTCTGCTAAACGCATCAGTAATACAGGTCAACTAAGAGAAATTATTGGGTTTTGTCAAAAGAAAAGTGGCTCACCTCTGCTTTCCTTATAATAACATCCGTCACTCCATACTGGATATATTTATTTTGCCATAGGAACAATAAGTTTTGCCCACTACGGAACACTGTAGGCAGCTGGTGGAACTGTTATCAGCCAATCCTTAAATATTGTCACAGCATCTCACAATTATTTAACTTCTGCAACTTCTGCCTTTCCTGCCTCTGTCCTATCCAGAACATCATTATCATAATTCAACTCTTCCCATTGAGACCATGTATACTAATGCATACTAAGCACCAAGAAATCATAAATCACTAATAAAAGTAACAGTACAATTATCCAACATCCCAGTCACTTAACCACCATTTTTTTGCAGTTTCATGAAAAGTTTATACAACTAAACACTAGTCTGTTTGTTCTCACATGACTTGCACCCTGTGATCATTTAAGCAAATTAAATAAACTGTTTTATTGTTTAGGGATAGGCACAGCTGGTCACACAACAGCAATACCTTGCTTTTCTTTTGGTAACGCATTAACTGTGACAATAACGGCACAGCGAGCTGCTGCCAAAACCACACCATGTAGCTGTTAAGAGACCTCAGACTAAGTCTTGCCGCTTCCTGCATTGGGTTCACGTGGCAGGGTTTTGGTAGCGTGGGAAAGGCTACAGGGATGGCCCTGTGAGAAGCTGCTGGAAGCTTCCCTGGCTCTATGTCAGACCTGCCGCTGGCCATGGCCGAGCCAGTCAATGCCTCTGTGAATAACGAATTGAAGAGGGGGGGAAAAAACTATTGTAACCTGCAGCAGGGAGAAGAGTGGGATGTGAGAGAAACAGCTATGCAGACACCAAGGTCAGTGAAGAAAGGAGCGGAGGAGGTGCGC
>NW_010120602.1:69512-75357 GCF_000699245.1 Pterocles gutturalis
GCTGGAGCAAGGGAAGAGTGTGAGGAGTCTTCCCCTTGAAGAGGAAGGAGCAGCAGAAATCCCCATTCCTCGTCCCCCTGCACCGCTTTGGGGGAGGAGGTAGAGAGATCAGGAGCAAAGCTGAGCCTGGGAAAAAGGGAGGGGTCGGGGGAAGGGTTTTTTAAGATCTGGTTTTGTTTCTCATTATCCTACTCTGATTTGATCAGTAACAAATTAAGCTGATTTTTCCCCAAGTTGAGTCTGTTTTGCCCATGACCATAATTGGTGAGTGATCCCTCCCTGTCCTTGTCTCAACCCACAAGGTTTTATCTTTCGTTCTTCTGATTCTCCTCCCCATCCCAACCAGGGTGGGGAGGGTGGGAGGAGTGAGCAAGCAGCTGCATGGTGTAGTTGCTGCATGGGCCTAAACCATGACACTTCCACAGACAAGGCAGTATTGCAACTATCTAGATAGGAATCAGCATGGTCTAAACAGAATAAGGAACACAGAGTTGGGAAAGTTTGATTTTCTGACCTCTGCTTCTCTTCTGGCTTTCAATTTATTCCATCAACTTGGAAGAATACATTTATTGGTAGCCAAGTTTCTCCACCTCTAAGTTTGGGATACTTTCTGATGTGATTCTCTGAACCTATGTACATATTCTGACATTGTAATGTGCTCCTGATTCAATATATGATAAATGTTCTTGCCCTCTAAATACCACTCAATGATGAGGCTTAATACAGGTTTCAGTCAAAGTATGAAATAATGTTTGTAAATGTGAACATAATTTTGAAGATGGGAGCTTTCTCTTAGATTATTTTTTCTTTTTAAAGATGGGATGCATAAGAAATAGCTTTTATGTTTTTGCTTTTCTCATTCTATTCATATAATTTTCCTTATTCAAAGGTAAATCCCCTTAAAGCTCTTCTTTACTACACCTTGCATTGTGAGAAAAGCAGTTACTAAATAACAGGAAATGTGGTCTTAACACTGCTGTGTCAGGGCTTATCTTCGCTTGAGTTATTCCTTGCTCACTGATTGCTAATTAACTCAGAATAATTTAAACCTCTGTAAGTGTGGTTTGACTATTCCTTAAACTTTTGGTGCGGCCATTGATTTGCCTTTGTTTTACTAATAATCACAAAGGGCACAGCCAGATATCATTGTGTACGTCCATCCAATGAAACTTCAAAAAAAGTACAGCTGTTTGCTGGTAGCTCTCAGGTGAGAAATAATTTTACTCCCTCCCTGTCCCCCAGCAGAACCATGGTTATCAATCACGTGCCAATTCATACCATTTCAGTGGAAAGTACGACAACAAAGCAATGCCATAGCTATTTGGCATTGCCTCATGTGCACACATGATCCATTCTGGAAGCTAAACATCAAGTTAGTATCTTCCACTTGAGAACCAAGTACTTTCTGAAATTTTCCTGCAACTTCAAATCAATCATTTGACTATGCTTACACAGTTTAACATGCTTGCCATACAGCCCTGAGTCCTAGAAGGAATAAAGTGACCCTTCAGATGTGCATCTTTAATGGAAAATCAACAGTTAAAGAAATTCACCTGACTTGCACACAATTACAATGCATATTTCTTCTTTACTATTCTTAACTATGATAAATAAATACCAACAAAATAAACCTAGATTTGGGTACACCTGAAAAGCAAATGCTGTATACAAAACATCTACACTACACAGCCAGCTTTATCCAAGTTTTTCAGTAACAGTTTGGAGGAACTACTGGAAATAAAAGGGGAAACCATCTACCCAGTCCAACAAACTACTATGCTAAGATTATCAAAACCAAAGTCAGTATGGAAATCAGACTATTCTGAAAAACATGTGTAAGCTCATTGGAAACCACATTTCACCGAGTCACTGAACTACCAGAGAGCTATTTTACAGAACAGCTACTTCACAAAGAACATGAACGTTCAACCTGAAAGCTGAAGTGTCTCTGGGCTGCTGCAGCATCACATAACCCTCCATGCACATCTCTAGGTTCAAAATAGTATTTGGCACAGCAGTGCTAACCTTCAGGTGGAAATGTAGAGCTAGTGCTGAAATATTTTTTCCAGGTAACCCACAGCTCCAGTTTTGAAACCTTGACTCATACACATTTGTCTCATTTCATTTCTTTGAAGTGTTTTGGCTCTTTCCACATGTTTATCAATAAAGCTTGTTAAACTGCAGCAGTAAGATGCCATGAAAACAGAGAGCACTGATCAAACACCGGTCACAAATTATCTTCTCAACCTATGAAAGGCACTGCAAATTATTAGAAGATTACAATAAAAATGTTCTTTCCCTTGTGCTGGTATGAGAAAACATGACGCTACCAACACGTTCCAGACAGCAAGCCTGCATGCACTAGAAAAATAATGAGCAACCCTTTCCTGCTCATTTATAGCTGAGGTTTTAAGAACACTATTAAACATAGTCACCAAGATGACTGATGCTGAGCCAGACCCAAAACATACAACAGACTCAAAATCCTGTCTTTTAACACCTCATGGTCATTGCAGAGCATCTGGAAAAATAATTTATTGCATGTGTACAACACTGGGAGTGTTCCAAAAGCCTGGACCCATGGAAAAATAGAAATACACCCTATATTTAAGAACAGATCTTAATATTTTTGACATGCACTATTTTGTGTTGAGTTTTTCTCTTGTTAAGCAAGGGGCCTTGCTTGGTATTTATTCAACAGACTTTTCCTTTTCTAGACTCTCAAACTTAAAACAGCACACGAGAAAAAAATGTAATTGCAAAGGCTGGCCAATACGCGTAGGATTACTTCATGGACAGGAAAAAAAAAATCCACTGGATGGCCTCACATACTTAGAAATGGCTGGGACAAACACTACTTTTCTGTTCTAAAATATCTCACTGCAGAGGATAATTTGAACTTTAAAGTCACATGATGAAACCATAGGTTTGCTAAACATGCAACGTGTATGGTTTGAATGACTTAAACCAAGTTCCTGTTTCCTCTACAGACTGTATGTTTTTGTAGCGAGCGAGCGTCTGGATTTTTCATCGTGATATACAGCAGCTAAATAAGTTATTGTAATATATTCACCCTGCTTTCTACATAAATAAAAAGGGCTATATCCTCCAAACAATAATTATATTTCATCTGACTATTCACAGTGGAAGTCTCAGCCAGTTGTATCTGTGGAGCTTTTTCTTGAAAAGGTAAGTGCTTTATATTACTTTGAATATGCAATGTTTTATTCACCACAAGAGGCTCAAATCGTGAGGCTAAGGTTATAATTTCACATTTTTAGTTTTCCTTTCTTTAATAAGATTTAAACTACACAAAGTAAAATACTGTATCTGGGAAACATCCTCAGAAAGCTGAATTTTCTTATAAAGCTGAGCATTAAATAGTATAAATCTGAAGGCTGTTCTCCCACAAGTACCTAACTCCCATGGAACAGATGATAGCTAGATGATGAAATACTGTTCAGTGGTCTGACAAAAAGGCTGCAACCATTGCTTAAGAGCAGTCTTTTAAAGGATGGACATTGTTGGATAATCCTAACCACACTGCAGGAATTGTATAGGACAGGAAACACGTCAGCGATGCTGCTTAGAGATTATGTTCATTTATATTCTGGAAAAATAAAAATAAAAGCTTTCCATTTCTTAGAAACGGGTAATTTTCCCACAAGTTAAGGGTAGGATCTCTTAAATCTTTACAACTTCAAATACTTGCTGAAGTGTAGGAATTTTGACATTACAAGAAAAATGAATATGGTATTTTACATTTCTGTCTTTCATATACTGCAGCTTGCCCCCATCTTTTAACTTGGCAGACCTAGGACGAACAGAAAGGACAAATTCATGTATATATTAACCCCCCGCTGCCAAATTATGTGCAGTGTTTTCACGGGTCGATGCAGGACTTGCCCACCAAGAGCAGAGTTTCACAAGGAATATTATGTGTATTGATTTATGATGGGATGAAAGAATATTTTTCTTCCAAAAGCTGGTGACAGAACGCAGAAAGACTGCGCTGCCAGTCCTTTTATAGAGGAAGAGTTCTGGCTGCCAGGGAGAAACTCCCCATTTTAGGAGCTCTTCTTTCTAGACTTTAAATAAACAAATGTTTCCTTGAAACCAAGCTCTGTTTCTAAGAGTTAACCATCAAAGTGGGGACGCGGACCAAAACGAATGAAATCTTAGAGCCTAGGTCCGTTGGTTCTGAAAGCAGTCTTTTCACAACTTGCTATTTTTAAACTGCCTTCTGCACAACACTCATTTGCTCAGCTCCATCTGTTGGAAATGAAGGATAACGTATTCACTGTGCTTCAGAAATAAAAATCAAATGTATTTGCTTTAACTGCTGACACGAAAGGCAGAGTGGATGACTATGGGGAAACAGGGCCAGAAAGAGGGGGAAAAAAAACAACAACAAAAAAAAACCCCACACAAAAAAAGCCCCCAAAAAACCCCAAGAAAAAAGTGAGGCCCCATGAAGTTAAGGAAGGATTTGCGAATGATGGTCGATTAAAACAAAGTCGGGAGCAGAAGTAAATAAGGGGCAAAATATTGGACAATACAGGGAAAGATAATGCAAGTAGCATATTGCAAATTTCCCTCATTAATTAATCTTAGGAGAAACAGTAATAGCCCCGCGTTCTGCCATGGCTTCAATATATGTTAGCTTTGAGAGGCTATATGTTACACTCAGTTACCAGTGAGTAAATAGAAATAACAAAGTCAGTTTACAGCATAGTATGTTGTTGGGAAAAAAAAAAATTCATTCAGGTCTCAAAGTGTTTGCACTCTAGGCTGACAGACTCCAGTAAAAGAGTAAAGGGCTCAGGCCACCCCCACCAAGCAGAGCATAAACATTACATGCATATTGAAATAAAATGTTTGTCCCTGCAGTAAATCCAAGAACCAGACAAGAATGGAGAGAATACCAGATTTTCTCACAGCAGAGGAAAATGACATAATAAATTCCATATTTTTCTATGATGGAACCTCAAAGTATTTTGACAAAAAATGTGTTTGGCTGCATGGAGATTCTGAAATAAAAGATGTGAGAAATAATCCACCCTCTAGGGTTCGGCTGCTCCCATGGAACATATCTTTTTCCTTTAAATTAAATTAGTATTACCAAAAGTCTATAAAAATTTGCAGAGATGTTCGTCTTGCTACAGCAGAAGTTGTGAGCTCCTTCCTCCCATTATTATTCTAAGCATACGTTTACTTTAGTGCAAGGAATGCACTTAATGCTTTGGGAACGATTTAAAACTGTAAAGGTTTACAACTTCTAAGGGTTGCTTTATATGATAGATGAGCACCTTACAGTCATGAGGCTCTCTAAAGCTACCCATTCTGATGTAAACAAATGTATAGAGAGGTTATGCCATCTGTGACTATATTCAATCAATCAACTGCAGGGGCTGCAAAGGAGTCAGACTTTTCTGACGGGGTCCAATTTATAATCTCAGTTAGAAAACCCTAATGCAGCGACTTCATGAGGTGATGAGCAATACATCTTGTAAAGTACTACCTATCCTCAAATTGCACTGAAATAGTTATGAAGAGACAAAATATTGCAAAAGAAAAAATGTAGGATAAGGTCGTAAGTCAGAAATGTATATCTAGGTATGACCATGGCAGAGAGAAGGCACACATCATAGCTGGTATGGTGTATCAGGCATATTTGAATGCAGCCACCTGCACACCACCTTTCCTACCACAACCTGAACTCAAAGTTGCCATTTGCTCTCTTTCAAAGACTTAGTGAGACACCAGCAGCAAGTAAGAAAATAGTCTGATGTTATCACTGAAAATTTTTAAAAGCAGAATAAAAACTTCTAGGAATAATTTACGG
>NW_010120603.1:0-9855 GCF_000699245.1 Pterocles gutturalis
ATTAATTTTGTGGCTCTCCTCTGGACATTTAGACTGACACAGGTAGGAACCCAGGCCTGACTTAAGGGCAGATTGGCCAGAAGGTATAAAGGACATAGTGTTGCCACAACTGTACTATGGTAAAAGAGAAAGAAGTAAGTACAACCAATCCAGTATTCAGTGGAGTCATTTAAGAAGATAAATTTCTTTGTTCCATGTATTATATTCTTCTTGCAAGAAGTGCGGTTGATAGGTGATAACTACATGTTAACAGTTCATAGGAATTCATTTTATAACCCTGAAAAAGGTACGCACAGTTTGGATGGCACAGTTTGTATTTAGCTGTTGCCATTGACTTTTATGAAGGTCCTTTCTTGAAGCTAAACAGTTGTTTGGGTTTTTTTTTTCAGGATTTCCTGATAAGCTTTTTAAAAAATTTTAAAGGTGCTGTACTGAAATATTACCCCATAACAGTTTTTTTTTCCCCTGTCTGGAAGCTATAGACTTCCTCATTTTAGACACTGATAGATATATTGACAAAACAAATAAAGGTTGAAAAGAAGATGTCCTCCTGGGGCTGACAGAAATCTCAACAAGACCCTTCTTCTTCTCCCGCCCCAATTCTACCAATTAATTAAGAAGGATTTTTTTTTTTTTTTTAGTGATTACTACCACTGTTTGGAGGCATTGGGTGAACTGAAATGACGTAGCTTTAAACAGTATTATTTTTAGAGACCCCCATGGGAAGAGAAGACTACTCAAAAGGTATTGAATCTGAAGGAAGAATCAGCCTGAAATGACAAAAATCTCAATGGGACAGCAGCAGACATGAAGACCAGGGACATCCTCTGACATCTTACAGTGGAAACTGTCTGGGCAGTGTGCGTTCTTCATTCCAATGAACCTATGATCAAATCTGGCTTTGATGTCAGGTTTTACAGATTTTGCTTGAACACACTTAAGAAAAATGTAGACCCATGAATTCTCATCTGATTCACTTAACAATGCCAACGCTTTGGCTGAGCAACTTCTGTAATCTCACTTCAAAATTTATGTACTACCAGGATGGTGTGGTGTGAACAGATGATATCTTTTAAAATGCCAAAATGACTTAGGTATCTTTCTCCTCTGTACTTAACTTACTCAGAGGATCTGCATATACTCTATTTAATAACTATAACCAATGAGCCTGCGGATAGTAAGCACAATTCAGAGAAACTGAGTAAAATCCATATCTTACTTATGTTAAAAGACTTTCTGTTGATATCAGTGAAACAGGCTTTCACTTTTAGCCTTATAGCAGTGGGAAACATGCCAAAAGTGGCCTAGATTTGTATCTTAGTTGTTTAAACACAAAAAGTTCAGAGATCCTTTCTGAAATCCTGAGAGATGCTGCTGAGGTCTGAATCTGGGCTGCCTATATTCCAGTGTGAAAATCTCCTCCAGAAGAGTAAACAGTGAGAACATATGCTGCTATTTAAATCTTCACTGAAAATCAACATACTTTTTCTTGTCCTGTTGAATAGCTTTTGCTAAAGAAACAAATCAGTGTTTTGTTTAAACATTGAACTCAGCATGAGTGTAATGCTATAAGCAGAGTCCACGTGCAGGGCTGAAGCTTCCATATACACGTACAGCTTGCTGCTGTGAACACTGAGGGGAGGAGAGGGGGAGCTTCACCACCTTCCCTGTCCGTGTTTCAAAACTATGGAAAAATATCAAAATGGAAAGGTTTTGTTCTGGTTTAGGGTTTGGGTGTTTTAACTTCCCCCCCTCCCCCCGGTGACAGCATCTAGCATCCAGCTGAGTTTTGGAGAACTTTTTTACTTTATAAAATTTTTTTAAAAAAAACTTTTGCCTGACAAAAATCCTGATTTTTATTTTGAAAGCTTTCATTATGTAAAGCACACCAGTAGTTATTATTGCAGACAAACAAATCTCAGAGTTTCTTTTGCACCTGGAAGGTGTAAAGTAAAACCAAAGATTTGACATGCATACCAACCCCTCCAGAATCATCACACAAAAGATGTTGAACTGGAAACTTATAAACAGTGATGAAAGAATAATTAACAAGATTATGTGAAGTATGTGGAGTGATCATTGTTGAAGTTCGCTTTTGTCCAGCAGTGCTCATGAAAACCATCAACTTTACTTAAATTGGAAGGATTCAGGGAATTAGACTACTGTTCCTGCCCTTAGTACTGGCTAGATCATATATACCCATGTGTGTCAGCTGTGTTGAGAAGGATAGCTATGAAATAAAATACATAACTGATTTGTTTTTGCTTGCTCTAACCTATCACCACTGCCCTCTTAGAGGTAAGAGTATGTTCCAAATTGCAATAGTCTTATTAATGCTGTTCTTGTGGTTTGACCCAGCTAGCAGCAGAAAATGTCACGCAGCGCCTTGTTCACTTTCCCCCCTCCTGGAGATGGGGGAGAGAATTAAAGGGGTAAAGGGAGAAGAGACTTGTGGGTTGAGATAAGAACAATTTAATAACTAAACTACAATTAAATTGAAAACAAATAGTAATATATACAAATATACAAATGAGTGATACACAGTATAACTGCTCACCACGCAATGACCAAGGCTCAGCCTGTTCCCAGATAATGGTCCGAGAGCAGGCAGAGTCCCAAAACTGCAATCCCAGAAAAGAGATAGGAGCTCAAGGGCCCGAGAGAGAGATATAACCCTAAGAGCAAGAGGCAACCTGGAGAGAGAGCAAACTTCTGGACAGAGCCTCATCTATAGCCTGGACGTGATATGGTATATGCCATTGGCCAATTTGAGTCTCCGTCCTAAACCTAAGATCAAATCCCAGGCTAGTAATTGGGCTGTGCTCCCTCACAGCTTCTCCTGCACCTGCAGACACTGGCACAGCAGAGAAGCTAAGAAGTCTTTGACTGTCCTGGCAGCAACTATAAACATCAGCAAGTTATCATCTTTCTTCTCACTGCAAATCTGAAACACAGCCTCTTACTGGCTAGTATGAATGAAGTTAACTCTGTTCGAGCCAAAACCAGGACAAATGTATTTATCTATATTAAATAGATTTAGGGAAAATTGCAATTCTTGGTGGACAGTGAATGAGATTTAAAAAAAAAAAGTTTTCACTAGGAACTTTGATTTGATGGACTAAATCCGCAAGAAAAATTATAGATGGTATTGTGTGGATGTAGGAGTGTATTTTCTGTTTCTGTGGTCTAATTCTCTCTTTTAAGCTGCATCTCCAGGGCTTATAGTACTGTTTCCAGAGATGGTACAGAAGATAGAAGCTAATTGTATTATTCTTGTTCATACTTGGATGCCATGCTTCTGCGAACGCTCCCAGAATTAGTAGAAGCCCCTTATAGTTGCTCTTCCACATTTCCAGCAGTCATCTTGCGCTGGCTATGGGTTACTTCACAACAAGTGACCTATACAGCCTAGGGTGCTTCAGCTGTCACTTCCCCTCTTCTCCCACAAACTTCTCTCCTAGCTCTACCAAACCTTTCCTGGACCTGCTGAGAGGAGTATATTTTGTGGCTCTGCACCCAGGCAACACTGTCCTGGGAGGCTAGCCAGATGTGTGGGAGAGGGTTTGGTCTAGTTCGTGAATTTTACCCCTCCACAGGGGTGAAGAAGAGTGCCTGTTTTGTTGGGTTAAGTGCATATTAGAAAACTAAAGAAAGGGTATAATGAAGGACTCTTAAAATTAAAACCAGAAAAGATTATATAGGCAATTTTATTAATTTCATTGTAGAGATTGTAGACTAATTGACATTATAGTATGCACTATGTTCAAATATTGAAGTCCAGCAGAAAGATTATCAGATTGCAAGCACTACATGTAAAATCATGAATGCTCTGATGTTCAGGGTGGGAAAGATGAGATTGCCAGAGATGACTTAACATCTTGTGGAAAGAGAATTATCAGAAGACTGTAGTTTGAAGGAAAGGCAGGCAGTTATGTTTCCAGTTACTGTTTTCAGATTTTGTCTTATAGATCTCAGGTCTTTGGTGCATATTCTTTTGGAGCTCTGCTACTATGTATTGCCTGTAAGAGAAATTAAAGGAAAATCTGTGTTTTGCAAAGCCATTCCATGCCTGTGATGCAGAGTGTTTAGGTGGAGCCTTGTGTGATCTTCTATACAGCTGGATGTGTTCCCAGGCAATCAAAGGAAGAATGAAAAGGGTGGACTACAAATAAAAGTTAAGTAGATCATGATATGGGTCAAATAAAACTCATGTGTTTATGAACTATACTGAAAAAAAATCTTTGTGCCCTTCAGGTAGAACTTGGCTTGGAACTGTGCCATTTTAATGGGACATGGTGGTAATATAAACCATGGTGTACGCAAACCATACAAAGGAATTACATTAATGACAAGGCATTTGCTACTTTTTTCAAGAACAGAAAAATGACTCTGAGTCTTCTGTAGACAAAGCGTCATGTAAGTAACACCCCTATCTCTACACATTAGCCATAATTATTTACCAGTAGATGGAGTAGTTAAATCAAATGTCTATCATTTACTATTAGATCAGTTTCTCTTATGACAGTCCGTAGCTTCTTGACACCATTAAGCCCTTGAATGCTTTCTAGTATGATGATTGTGGAGTCATTCTTGTTATTGGTGAATACTCTGTGCTTTTGCTGTAGTGCAAATATGGTTAGTTACATATCTTTCAACAAAATCTTCTTTTGATTTTTTTTTCTTCACTTCTGCATCTGATTCCCCTGACAGAATTGTTAACGACATGTCCTGCATCTCTTTTTAGGAACTTGTTTTTCTTTCCTGTGACTTCCTGTCATAAAAAGGGGATGCTTGAAAAATGTAGAAATAAGTTATTCACCATGCTAACACTAGGCTGCTATTCAAGGGAGGGCAATATTTTAGGTTTTATGCAGATTTTTGTCTTGTCATTAGGAGTTACATGATGAGTCTTTGTTCTTTCACAATATCATGTGAAATAGATAGGGGAAGTTGCTTACAAACCAAACCAGACCACACCACCTTGGTGGATACGTGGAGCAAGTTTGCATTTACTGAAGCTGGAAGTACTAACATGTTAGAGACTACACAACTGTGAAACCCATTTAATTTCTCTTGACTTAAGACTTCCCTGGCTGTCAGCTTTGGGGCAGTAACTTTTACAAGCACTCAGGTTTTTTCCTGCAGCTGATCTTCATGGTACCACAGGTATTAGTTACTGCATCCATAATTCTTCTCACAGGGAAAAAGAATGGCCCATGTCTGGCCTCCTGTAGTAGAAGTGAGATTTCTGCAAAGTTATCTGCACTTTAGTGAAAGAGCTGAGAAGGAAGGCTGTAGAGCCTTTCAGTTGTTTTGGAAAGGCTTATGTAAACAATCCAAGCACATTTTAGCATCAAGTCTGTTGCAGGCTTGCTAAAATTAGTCCAGGATTGTCTTCTTACAAAGGTGCAGTTTCTGGACTTCAACAAGCCAGCTATAGTCTGCTAAGAGTAATTGTTTGAAAAATTAGTAAAGAAATTTTAATCTTTGGAAACCGTGAATTACTGCTTTGTAGTTTTATAACATTGTGGTACTCTGCTGCAGATTGGGGTGAGAAAATTATAACAAATGCTGCCTAGAAAATAGATAAAATATGAGATGAGCTTCTGTTCTATATGTAAAAAAAAATCTTGATGTGATGTGGTATTACAAATACGTTGGATATCACAAAAAAGTCTTCCTGCTTAAGTACAAACAGCAAAAAAAAAAAAAACAAAACAAAAAAACAAAAAAACAAAAAAAACAAAACCCCAAACCCCAAATGTATCAAGTGAACAAAGAACTCACAGGAATTTTAAAGGTTTTTTCCACCAGAATCTGAAGCATCGAGTTGACTCTAATTTTCCAATTGTTGTAAAACTTGAAAAAATTAAATGTATCTGTTTCCTTAGCTGTCCTTAGGGAGGGGAAAAAGGTGGAAAGGGAAATGCCTTGAAATGAAAATTCATAAGGCAGGTTTTATTTCTGATGCATCACTTAGTGTAAAAAGTGGAATATAGTATTCTAAATATAATGGAAATGATGGCTGATTTTTGTGTTTATTCCCCAACAAGCCATGGATATAGGGGCTAGAGAATCTAATTAGACATGTAGATTAACAAATGAATAAACAATGTCCCAAGTATTTAGGAACACTGGGAATTCAGCGCTAGTTATATACGATTTCAATTATTTGTACATTGGCTTCAGGGATAATTTGACTTCACATATTTGTTAATGATTCTGAAGGAAATCTGCAATACCTATGTTAGCTGAACTGTGACACAATTGAAAATTGGGATTAAAAAAAGAAAGGGGGGAAAAAAAAAAGGAGGATATATGAGGCTTGGGTACTCTGCATACCAATGAACATACACAAGAGCCAGTGCTTTGTGCCATAAAAAATCCCCCAAACTCTATTCAGCCAATAATAGGAAATGCTTCAATCCAAGGGCATATGTCAGCTACCCAGTGAAAGAAGGAAAGGCAGGGAACTGTATACTAGCAAAATGAGTGCTCTTAGAAACTCCAGGAAGAACAGGTAGAGATAAAAGTGCAGGATCAAAGCTTCAGAGCCTTGCTGACAACTGATATATGAACATCAGATGTTTTCAAACGCCCTTCGAATAGATTTCAGCATTAGAACCTCATGCTTATCGCACATACCCTAAAGTTTTGTTTGAAGATAAACCTTTCAAGCTCAAATCCATACCTTATTCGCTGCATCAAGTAACTTCTAAACAGTTCCTTGCTGCCACCTTTATACAGTTTGTCTGACCTAACTCTCTTCTCTTTGTGGCTCAACCAGAAATGTATGCTAGCTACCTACTTATTTAATTGTCCTTCTGTGGCTCATACTTCTTGCTTAGTTGCTTTGAAATATCAAAAGTATGATCCATTCTCTCCCCACTGTTCTGATGTCTCCCAGGAAAATCTGTATCCACTTTGTTGCTGAGCCGTCCCTGACTGCAAGCACAGTAATTGTTCTTATATTCAAGGGCTCCTTTGCAGGTTTCGCAGAAAGAAGATAGGCTGTACTATGTTTGGATATAAGAAGGCATTAAAAAGCATGTTATTTTTATAGAATGCTATTGGCTTTGGTAATATCAGCAAAATTGAATTGATTAAAAATTGAATTGATTAAAACTCCTGCTGATTTTGGTATAAGACAGAAGTGAGTAAAAGCCACCTTCTCTGAGTAGAAGGCTTCTTCTATTTAAGGTTTTAATTTCATGCTTAGAAATACTGTTTTGTTCATAATGGACTACCTTGTTCTTGCATATTCTTCAGCATGCAGAACCTGGGTTTTCTGATAAAGTAATAAGCTCTTGATGTACTCAAGTGAAATCTGGAAAATCTGTGGTAGCTCCAACAAATTTAAAGGAAATGAATTTACACGATTGAAAGAAGAATACAGATAACTGAGCTGCTTGTGAGTTAAGCAGGTCGTTGATGAAATGGCTGTTGTTCTGATCCTGTATCTGATGAAGCATACAAGGCTCTTACCAGCTCAAACAGCATTTAGTGCAGGCTCTCTGCACACTTAGTCCTGCAGAAGTGTCAGAGGTAAACTGAAAGCTTCCTTTCAGGAAGTGTGAAGCCCAGGTGATTTTGATTTCATACCATAACTATCTCAGTGTGGTAATATTGTCACTGTTTTGTCTTAGGTTTTATATCAAGTTGATTGCTATCTTTACTGAAAAAATTATATCTTGATATAAAAAGTACAAAGCCTCAAGGAGTTTGTCTATACCATACTTTTTTTTTTTTTTTTTTTAATTTCAGGTTAATTGTCAAGTAATATCAGGTACTCAACATATTCATAAAAGCTAGTATGACACTCCATATAAGTTTGCCCAGAGTGATGCATTTTTAATTATATTATAGTTCTCTGTAACAGTAGTCCAAATCAGCCATTTGCAGTAGCTATTGGCAGCACTTCGGACAATTAATGTGTAATGTTGTAGTATTCTGATCCTCAGTTTCACCTTAACACCCCATACCTTGCCTTCCTAACTTTTACTACTGAAGACTGGACCTTTGCTGTCATAAGTCATTGGACCACCTCTGCTCCAAGCCTGATTTCTGTTGAGTGGCACCAAATTTACAAGTCACTTTTCTGCAGTAGGCCTGCAATTTAACACCTGATATTATGAAGAACTTGGAAAAAACAACTGCGCCACATTCAACCTTGATGACTGGTGGTCCCCTTGGGGAAAATCCCATGCTGACATCTACGAGTGCTGACAGTTGAGAATCGCCTATAGCATGAACCTCTTTTTACTGAGCGCAGGGGACTAAATATGCACCCAGTTCCTGGGTTTCTGGCATCAGAATGGCCAGTCCTTGGATTTGTCTGGGTGGAGACAATTTTTTTTTGTTCTTGTTGCCCGAAGGGCTTTTTCTCAGGACTCTCATTCCCCTATGAGATAGAGAAAAATTGCGCACTTTGGACCATGCCCATCATTTGCATCTGCGCCAAATAATAGTAATAAAAGGAATCCTGATAATCTGCAGGCTACGTTGGTATCGACCAGATTCTCTCTATCTCCAGAGTTTCCTCAGGAAATTGGATGAAGCAGGGACATGCACAGCAGGCTGTAACAACCGAACTGAGAGACAAGAGGGGTTTATGACTACTTACTTCCTCTGCTTCTGTCCACATTCCTCCATTGGCTGTGGTACCTACTCTTTTTGCCTTGTGTTAGTTAGTTGCTGGATGAATGGGTTATATAAGTTCCCAGGGGAATCCCATGTGCATTGGAACAGGTAGAATTGAAGCAGTGAGAATGTGTGCCTGGGACAGTTTGTCTCCCAGTTTGGCACTGGTGTGCTGTTAATCTGGCCCACAGAAGCACATGCTTACATCTCTCAAAAGGAAGCAAAGTTCCTTCAAGATTCTTTCAGAAACAAGAGGGGGTGAGTGGGTTTAGTGTATCATGCTACTGTATCCTGTGTACTCCCTATCTTTATTCTTTTGGTTTGCTTGTATTTTTGTTCTGCTAGAAGTGATTGTTTACATTTGTCTTAAAAATTCCTCCAGGTGTTACTCTGTTGAGGTGGGTGCTGCCTTTAACAGTGTGAAATCAGAATGCTGAAGTCTGATAAGCAGACCTGCAGAAAGATCGGGGACCTGTATTTGGTGAAGGCTTAAGCTTAAGTAGTGAAAGCTTAAGTGAATGCTAAGGAAAAAAAAGAAAATTCCCAAATTAAAGGAATTAAAACCTCAGCACTGCTTCTCTGGATACTTGTTTCTTGTAATGCAGCCTACTTGCTTCCAAGGCACTGTCCATTTCCCAAATGGAACCTTATTTGGAACTTTGAAAGGCTAGAAGCAGCTTAAATTTGATTACTTTTATCCTTTTTTTCCAGCACAGAAAATCTAAGAAGCATGCATTTCTTGGAGCTGTTTCTGCATTTGCCATCAGTGGCCAGTTACCATAGCTGTACCACCTGAGGGGCTGTTTATTCAGATAGTGCGTGTTGCACATTCAGGAGTACTAATTCATTAATGAGACAAAGGGCGACTGGCTACAGAATAGCCAAATCCTTCCCAAATTTTCATGCTCATTACTATGTGAACTCTATCAAGACCGCAAGCTAGCATACACTATTGACAGCATGAAACCTTGAGGAGCATGCCTCTGCTTTGTCAAATTAGATTTACTATCTCACCCTATCTAATAGACCATTTAGAGGTCTGCCCCTGAGACCACTGTTTTATGAATATGCTTCTCTGTACTTTAATTTTCATGTTGTCAGGAAAAAAAAGCTTCTGAATGGCCAGTCCTGTAGTTACTGCAGTTGCTAAGAAAAGGCAAACAAGGAACTCCATTAAAAGGTACTCCTGGAAAAATCACTGTATTTATATATATA
>NW_010120604.1:0-489 GCF_000699245.1 Pterocles gutturalis
GGATTGAAAATTTATACATGGATTGTAATAATGATCACATTAATGAAATTATACGGGAATTGTAATAACGATAAAATTAATGAAGAGCAGAGCGTGGAGCGGCGCAGCTGGGACCCGTGTAAATGGCTCCGTCGGCCCCGTCCACCCCTTCTCCACCTGCTAAAAGGCACATTTGGAGACATGGTGTCATCGATTCGGATAGGAAATAATTCCAGTTTTCCCAAACCCCCTGCGGAACAAACCCATCCTGGCTGCCAGCAGCCGGAACCCTGGCTCCCCTTCCCCTGCACACCGAGGGGCTGATTTTGGGGACACCCCGTCGCTCCGTGGTGCTTGTCCTGTGATGGGGAGCAGAGCCCTGGCTCACCAAAAACCAGTTCCTGGGGGCTCTTTCGGTGGAGGGAAGGGTTTTTTGGTTAGGGGCTGGTTTCCATCACCAGGATACGTGTGGGGTGGTGCTGGTGGCTGGTACGACTGTGCTGCGGGTCG
>NW_010120604.1:640-1414 GCF_000699245.1 Pterocles gutturalis
CGGTGTCTGCATCGTTCTCGCTTGCGTGCTGCCCCGTCGCTGCCTCCATCCCTCTGCGTGAAAATTCGCACCCTGTGGGCCATGGCTGTCTCTTCTGCTCTCTTCCTCCCCTTCCCGCATCCTTTTTTTCCCGTCTCTCCTCTTCCTCTCTTTCTGAATGCTTTTCACAGCATTTCCCTCCCTGCAGCCAGCTCTCAGTTGTACCTCCCTGGCTCCATGCCACTGCCCGTCCCTCCCCAGCCCCCGCCGTGCCCGGGGGTGGCAGCTGTGCCCAGTGTCCCCCTGTCCTCTGCAGGGCGCGGGTCCCCCCAGGTTGTGGTTTCAGGCTCTCTGCAAACTCAGGCATCACACCCTGCTGGTCCGGGTGGGACATCGCCGTGGTCGCCGGGTGACCGCCAGGTTTTACAAAACCTGAGAGATCTGGAGGGTGCTGCAGGGCTCCCCGCTCCGCTCTGGATGTGACCTGGGGACCATGAAGCCCCTCTGGGTCCTGCAGCTCGGACAGGGACAGACCCAACATTTGCGACACTATTTTGGGGACTTTGGGGGACATTTTTCCTGCTCCAGGAGCAGCTCCCAGGACTCGGGGTAGATCACGGGATCATTAATTTCTCCATCCAACATTCTGCTGGTGGATTCCCACCCAGCAGCATCTCGTGGCTCTCTCTGGGCTGACATTTGCGTTGGGATGCTGAGACGGATCCTTCCCATCCCCTCCTTGGATTTTATCTCAGTTTTGAGATCAGGAAGCCCCCCCCCACCAGCTGCTCCCCC
>NW_010120605.1:0-553 GCF_000699245.1 Pterocles gutturalis
GTCTTTGTAAAATTCATTACTGAATATTGTCTAAATTTTATATCCACCTAATATGCTTTCAGCCAGCAGTGCTATGAGTGGGAGTGGTGGTTTCTGGGCATATTCCCAGAAGGTGTTAGGGTAGATGGGAGCTGATCTACCTTGTGTCTATAATGGTGTATCTATTCCTTTATTATAAGTGAGTCTATCAGAACAAAGCTTACCTTTCTAATGTCAAGGAGCAAGAATTATTTTAAGGTAATTATGCTAGAAATGTTTTTTACCTTCACATGGAATTTGCTGGTTTCGTACCAAAAAAAATAACTCTTATTTCTCACACCTTTCTCTCTGTGATTGTGCCATCATAGAATTGATGTAGTAGTATTACAAAAGGCAGAAACAAGGTATAGTAGACAAGTGTCTAACTCATGAACTAATAAACATCCTAACTCACAAAAACTTAAGGCATAATCATTACTTGAAGCATGTTGAACAATTAAAATACTTGTTTTTTTAAAGGATATTGGATATGATGGTAATTTTCATTTCTTTCCACCTGCCTGACACTCTCCTT
>NW_010120606.1:0-2934 GCF_000699245.1 Pterocles gutturalis
CAGCCCGCACCGCCACCGCTGTCCCGGGGCCGCCTGCTCCACGGGCGCGGAGGTGCCCCTTCCCGGGGCTCACCCGCACCGGCCCGGGCAGAGGCGGGGAAAAGCAGGAAGCCCAGTCCCCAGGGCCACGCCTGGCGTCTGCGAGCGCAGGCGGCTGCAGAAAGGCACCCCATGGCCTGCCCCACAGAGAAAAATCCGTGTTTTCCTGACCTCCGGCAGTTACAGGCAGTCTGACGACTGAAAGCCGGGCTCCAAACGGCCGTGCTGCCCCAGAGGAGCCAGGGCAAGTCACATCACCCTTCCAACCAAAGCAGATTTTACAGCAAAAGCCACTCGTGTTACACTTTCTGGTAATGACTTGCTAAGATCTAACAAAAGTCACTGTTCTATTTACGCACAGTTCGCATTTTCTGATCATTGTAACTATGCAATAGGACCCGCGTGTACTAAGCAAATTTGCACCGACACAGTTGCATTCACACAAACTTCTTGCGATACACCGTACTAGCACAGATGTCCTGCTTTCACAGCTATTTGGAGGTTTGCACAAGAAGCAATACCTACATCTTAAAAAGATTACATTTAGACTGCAAGCTGCTTGGACTGCAGCGTGCAGCACCAACATCCCTGTACAACGACAAAGGCAGCTCCCATCCTGCTGCACAGCATCACTGCTGGAGGCAGTGCATGGCTGGCTCTAAGTGGCCAGTAAGTAGAAAAAGCATACATGAGAACCATAAAGTAACAACATTACTGTAAAATAAATGGAGCAACAAAAGTCAGCCCCACTGAAACGGGATTTTCATCTGGATGCTATTGGATAGGTTTATAACTTTACCAGCTATCATTGAGGAAGGATAAAAAAAAAAAAATCTCTCCTGGCAGAGCACATCCATCAACACAGTCTCTAACACTCTGCTTATGATATTCCTTTATAATTTCTTTATAATAACACCAGACACCAAAGCAGACACGCTCTGTACCTGCACTACTGCATTTCACTGAGTAGCATCTTAAATAAAACATCACTCCATCAAGCGATGCACTTTCACTAGGCAGTTAAACTATAGACTATCTAGATTCACAGGAAGTAGTTTTAATCACAACTGTTAAAATAATTCAGAATCAAGGAGGAGGAAAAAACCTCAAGAGAAAACAGATGCTATATAGGGATACAGAATTAAGATTATCTTTCTTAGGCAAAGCCTAGGAGGCAGGAAAGCCAAATGTGTTCACACTATGCTAAGCTCACAGTAAGAGCTTATTATGAGCTTAATAACACTACACAAAACACCAAAATAAGCCATTCAAAGGCTTCACAGCAATGCACAAAACTAACAGAAAGAAAAGCAACAAATGCTTACACTGTCTTAAACATTACTGCTATTCACAAATGAAAGCAGGAAGAGTAACCTTACAGCAATAAGGCTTAAGTCTCTAACACTAGCATGAAACCTGAGTAGAATTCATCATTTTACCCCTTTTTCTATGCAATCTTGTAATAAAAGCTAACACTCACATGAGCCAGAATACAGTTACCTATCCCTATACGTAGCATAAAGGCATAAGGTTGAAACGCACACATCTGCATACACACTAAGGAACACTACTTCTCTTTACTCTCTTCTTACTCCATTAGTTGCGGACACATTCCCACTCCAAGGTACAAGCTACATTCATACAGCATCTACAAAGCTAGCCTCCATTCAGCCCATAAGAGCTATAGAGGTACATCAGTAAAACACCCATTTCTTCTTTGACAGCCCAAACTCAACACATAGCACACTTAAAATTAAAACACAACAAAAATAATTTAAAAAACCCCTTATATATAACTACATAAGCTTCTTCCTACAAAGCCCAAAGTCACCCTTGCTGCTACTGCCACTATCAAGCCTCCCTACCCTAATAACCTCACTTAATTGTCAGGTGTTCTACAACTTCTCTAATTTTCCCCATCTGCAACTAATCTAAATCACGTGAAGTCAATAAAATTCACCTCTGTGCCTTCAAATTGCTACTAAAAGGTGTTAGTGGTTTTCTTAAATGTATGGTGTACGTAGTCTGTGCAAAGCTTCTTCAGGCCATCAAAACCAGATTTATTCTAAAACTGGGATTTAACCTAAGAATAATCTGTAGTTTTATAATGCCCATTTATTTGCTTGACAGCAGTTAGTGCTAGCAAAAAGGATGAGTACGGTAGTCCAAGTCAGACAGTTAAGTTACTCTTAAATTTGCTCTTTACAATAGTAGTACTGCACTGAGCCAGCAGAACCAGTACTTTAAAAATAGAGGGAACCTAGAAATTGTCTTTCTAGTTGAACATAATTTCTTTGCCAATATTATCAGTTGTGGGGCTTGAAAAAATTGGTTATATTATCTAATGCACCAAAGTATTTTATTAAAAAAAGAATTATGTGAATCCCCAGGTTTCTCTACTGGTTTTCCAGCGTACTCCTTATATGAGAGCAGGAGAGGAAACGAAGGCGTGCTGACTCATACAGAGGGCTGCATAAAACGCAGCAACCAATATCTGATATTAATCGAGCCCAAGTGTTGCTTGAAGCCTCTCTTCCTGCGGGCAGGAAAAACTCCGCTTCTGTTTTGAGGGCAGGTAGCCCTCCATGTGACAGAAGCAGGAATTCATCGCGGCAATGTGTGCCCGCGCTCCCCTTGCGCGCAGCTCCTCCGGTACTGAGCGGGGCCCGGGCCCAGGCGCAGCAGCAGGGCACACCAGAACCGGTACGGGTTTGTGCCAGGACAGGAACCAGGAGGTGGCACAGACGGGCGGCTTGGGACGCCTGCGGCCGCTGGCTTCAGACAGAGGGGTGGACGCTGCGGCAGCGCGGGTAGATAACCAGCCTTTAAAATGTACGTTTGAAACGCGGGTAATTTAGCACTTCTCTGCCGGAAAAGCAAAGCTCTTAAATGCAC
>NW_010120607.1:0-470 GCF_000699245.1 Pterocles gutturalis
ACATTACTGAAGCTTCAAGCCACTGATAATGACACAATATCTATAACAGCCACAATTATCTCTTAGCAGGCTTTATAAAAGACCAGAATTGTGTTTCTTTTTTAAGGTTAAAGACTGTTAGAAATAAGTGATAGAAATTATCTTACTTCCTATACCCAATTGTAGTGGTATTTTACAAATTTGTACCTTAAAAACATTTACTAGAAATAGAAAAATCTTATTTTGTCATTTCAAGTCAGGAAAGAAAAGGACAGAAGTAAAGAGAGCATTTGGAGGAACATGGGAGATACAATGCTGCACAAAATCAAAGGAAAAATTGGTGGGGGTGACCAGTACCATTGCAGATAGATGTGTGTATCTAAAACAAACTTTATGTTCTCTTTCTTGTTGTTCTGATTTCCCTTCCACTCCCCCGGACAAAAGTAGTTCTGTTCAGAAAATCAGTTTGTTGCAATAATTAGGTTACTTGC
>NW_010120608.1:0-7765 GCF_000699245.1 Pterocles gutturalis
TATATATATATATATATTTATGGTAAGATAAGGAAACCCTCTCAAGAACAGGCAATAATTAAGAGCCAGCAATACAAAAGCCTTAGGTTTCTCTGGCTAACAAAGCATATTTCTACTATTAAACACAGCATATGAACTCAAGCAGACTCAAGACTGCTGGTTGCCAATGCTGCTTGATTGTTGTTTCACTCCCTTACTCTGTTTTGGACAACACTACCTAGTGTGTGGTTAGTGTTAAAGCTAACACTCAGGTTAAAGTGACAGTGTATTTAGGAGGCCTTGTGCAGCAACTATCTCATCCAATTAGTGAGAGCTGGTCTTAGGGCATGGATCAATCCTTAGAGACTCTACTTAGCAGTCTAACTATAGTCCAGGAGACACTGCTACCGCTTTTATTCTGCCTGATACTGAGAGGTCTTGAAATGTTATACTCTAACTGAATGGCTTGACCTTCCAACTATGGTCTTTATAGAGACTTTATAGACACTCCGATGCCCTTCCACTCAAATAAATTATTAACAGGATCTGAAATTGAACAAGAACCTGCTTCTTTAGCTAAGTGGTTAGGGTAGTTTCCAGGCATCTTCCGCATCCCTGCTAAAAGCAGTCATCCATTAACAGTTGGCTTTTTGCAGTCTGTCTGTCCCCATTGTTTTCTCACCAGAGAATTCATTTGATGAAGAAAATAGTCTTCAACAAAGGTTTCATACAAAATATGCATTTCAGTTAATAGTTTCTGCTTTGGTAAATAATTTCTATGAAAGAAAAAGTAATTCAAAAATCTCCAGGAATCTCTAATGTTAAAAAAGGTCTGTCTCACCACTATATTCTTGAAACTCATTATGTATTTATAAGAGGTCAGACTCAGTACCAGATATTTACTTTTTTCATAATGGGCATTAATCTTTAAGTGGAAAATATGTGCTGTCATTTCCAATTATACTAATTATAGTCACTAATTTATCTCCATGAGAGTAAAGAGATAGGGGTTTTTTGTAGTTCAGTCTGATAGTCAGTTATGCAACTTTTTTTTTCTGAGGATATATGAGGAAATAACAAAAGTAATTATGGTCAGTAGGTAATTTGCTATGGAAATTTTTCTATTCATCAACCAAAAGAAGGCTGCTTTGTTTCTGCAAGGAAGTGGCTAAGAACATGCCAATGTCCTCAGACACGGAACAGGCACTGCAGTGTTGATGGTGGTATCAGAATGTTTGATTGATCCGTCTGTCAGGGTGTTCTGCTATGGGCCAGGAAAGCACCTTTACATCTCCCCCACTTCAGTCCTGGCTGTTGAAGTACATCATCTGGTTGCACAGCATAGTCAGAAAAACAGGTTTGGTTTATTGACCAAATAATAATGGACCAAAAAAAATTATTTAAGGTGAGGTCATCAAGGGCAAGGCTACCCTAACAAGTACTCCTGACAGCACTGACCACATGATTTGTATCTTTTATTTTCTTTTTTCTCATTTCTTGATTCTTTTTTTCTCTGTCCCCAGAAGACTTCTCCCAAACAAACAACCCACCCGTAATTACTGTCTCTCCTTTAGGCCCAGTTTTGTCCCTAACCAGAAACTCTGATACCATTATTGTGGTTATCTTAGTTTTATGTATTATCACTGGTGAGATTACTGAGGTGCTGCTGGTTTTGGGAGATTCCCCTCCCCCAAAAGGCCCCCAGCACTTCCCTAAAGCTCAGCTATCTCTTGCATACCTCCTCCTGGACCATCTGTGTGATCCAGCCGTTTATCATGGGTTATCTATAACTTCTTTCAGCTTCCTGCTCTGTTATTTGTGATTTCTAGCAGTTTCCCTTGTCTTATCTGGCAGTTGTCCACACACTGTTCAGTCAACTTGAACTCAGGTCAGAGCCTCCTCAGCAGCCTAATCATTTGCTTACAGACCAAATAGTGCCATCACATTGATCATATCTGTAGAAATAAAATGCCAAAGGAAGTTGGTCTGCCTAATGGTCAGGTTCTAAACTGTCTAAACTATTTCAGATTAGAAGAAACAATTAGTAGGTGTATCTACAGCTCTTACTTTAAGGTCTCTGCTACCTCATGTTACGCCTTTAATGGGACCCATATATAGCTTCCTTTACCCAGAACACAAACACATATTACTACCCAAAACTAATTTCCTAGTTGAAGAAGAATGGTGTTAAGAGTTACTTTTGACAGAGGGAGAGGAATACAAAATTGCATCTGGAATCAGTAGCAAATCACAGAAAGAAATCTCAGGGAAGAATAGAAAATAATTTTCCTGACAAAAATAAAGTGCTCAGACCAAGAGCATTTTTGACTAAAATACTGAGTGAAAAGGCTTGAGAAACAAACATCTTTCTTTTTGTTTGATTCCTCCCATATTCAGGACTTTGTGTATTATTTGGAAGTATCATAGAAGAATTCTGAACTCTTCATCAGCTTTGTAGAAACAGCTGTGGTACCCTAATTATTGTCAACAGTTGAAAGACACTGATAGAAACCACTTTAATGCCTCAGATGTCACTAATAAAATATATACAGCTGACAGCAGATACCGAAATTCTTCTGTAATTCAGCCATGCTGAAACGCTTAGTTTAACAAAGGGTTGGCTGAATGTTATGTCTAACTTCACTTAGAATACGTTTAGGTCTATCTGAATAGATTTAAAATATAGTCCTTCATTCAGCCCACAGCAGAGTAGTGTAGCAGAAAAACGACATGAAAATGAACTGAAGATCCAAGTACCGATAGAGGGACTAGCAGTACCTGGTGCACATGAAAAAGACTAAAAGTTGAAGGCATTCCCAGTCACTGCTAATAATGACTCAATAGTATTTGAAGAACTACTGTGGCAGGTCATAGATAAAAATGAAAGAATGTGACAATATGAAACTAACTCTATAAGACTTTAGCAACACTATTGCAAGTCTATCTGCCTAGCAAATCTATTTTAAATGGTAGGCAGTTACCTTAAATTACAGCAGAAAACATAACTGCACTATTTCTTCTGAGTGAAGTTTTCTATCACGTGAGTTGGCAGGAGGTAAAGACACAGATGACTTCAATATATTGTCACATATAGATATTCCTTGACAGTCTTCTGATTGTCCCTTTGGCTTCATTAACCAGTTAAGCGTTAAACAGAATGACAAGAAAATTCTAAGCTGAAGAATACTCCTGATACTCTAAGCCGAAGATACTCCTGAAGTATTCACTGTGAACTCAGCCTGCAGACAAAACTCGCACTTTATTTAAAAGGTAATTTGGTCTGAACAAAGACTGAAAATTTGCACCCTTAGTCTGACTGCAGAATCATGTTAGGGGCATGACTTTACATAAATATCACTATTAATTAAAAATATGTATTTCTTGAACTGTAGAATAAAACTAAATACTTTCAAAACCTTTTATGAGTCAAAAATTTAATATCTTCCACAGGAAAATTTCAGTACTTCATTATGTGCAAAGACGAGACTAAATCATATCATAATATACATATGGTTGTAGGTGTTTAAAATAAAGCTTCTTTTTGACCTGAAGAGAAATTTTACCTCTATGGTTACGCAAAAAAACATGAAGTCTACAAATGTAGTGAAATAAGTTCTTGTTCCTCTCTGACAAACAGCCTAAGGGAAATGAACTCTGTCTTTTGTATAGGTAACTCAACAGAAACTGAGGAGCACTTTCAGTTTGAACTTGGTTTGAACTAGTGTTCTATTATTCTTTTCACTATGTTTCCATTACATTAACAGGAAAATGTGTGAGCCCTCAAGTAGCTGAATAATATGTCTATGTTCCTGTGGCTGACATTATCTAAAGACCATGTAGTCTGTCAGACAAAATGCTTACTTTGTAATTCAAAAGATACTGGATTTCAGTTGTAATAAAGTAATACTTCTATTAAAATTTCTGTTAACTTTACTCACATCAGCATAATTATAGCTATATTAGTCCTTAATAATGAAGACAAGTAAAAAAGAGCCAACTTGGATAAGATATTTAATCTACATAACAGACTTGTGGAAAAAACACCACTATACTAGCAAACTCTGTCTTGGTATACGTAGCACAAGATTAGGTACAGAATACACAGGTGATTAGGGTTAAGGCCCTAAAAATCCCCAAACCTTTTAGTTTACAGTGAACTCCCCAGTAACTACCCAGAAAATAAATGAAAAAATTATTGTATTGTGAACTTTACATTTTTACTTGCTACAAAACAATGAGATTTGGCTGATTGGGTGGCCAAGTAAACAAGATGATGATAACTTAGCTATGTGACTACTTGTAAACAATTTCGAGAATTAGTCTTTGCAAGTGGTAGGAACAAGATAAATTTTACATAACTCATTGACATGTGATTCCTTTATTATAAGCAACAGTCTTCTCTTCCTAAAAAGACTATGTTAATTAAATAATTTTGAATATGAGCAAAAAGTTCATCAGTGAGCTGAAATGTCAGCACCTATCCTGAAAGACTTAAAAGTGATTTGACATTTACTTGGTAAGGATTCAATTATTTTGTGTAATCAAATACATTAACTGGGTTTGAATACTATGCCTACATACAAATACATGAAATGAGTTGCCACTCTGTGAAATTATTTGTCACTGGTTAAATCATTATTTAAGTTGTGAATTAAATTCCACTATGATCTGCTGGGTTAAATTTGTTTAGAGGGAAATATTGTGCTGATATGAGAGCCTGACAAAAGCAAGGCTGACAGAGCTTCATGCCCCCAGGTCCTAGGAGGCATACATGTGCAGAGCACAGGTATACAACACATACATATGCCTGTACATGTCCAGTCATGCAGATCACAGACAAACACACAGAACAATCACACGAGCACGGGCAGTACCAAAAGTGGATCCTGCTCCCCTCTCTGGCTGGGCAAGACAGATATCTGCTACTGAGGATACTGACCTATGTATGCATGTATAAGGTGGATCCCTCCAGCAGCAGGTCTAGGACACTCAGTCTGCCCAGGAGCTGCCCCTATGATCATGTTCTCAACCCAGTGGTCAGCATTTGGATGCACTCCAGTCCCTCGAGCCCACTGACCCCATCCAGCAGCTGGTACCCAGTCCCTCACTCGCTCCAGCTGCTGCACCATGGACACACAGGTCCATGTGACCCCAGGTCCTGCTCCAGTTGTTGGCACTTAAGTCCGCTCACTCTGCTCTCTCCAGTTCCTGGCACCATGGGCACACAAGCCCTCTGAGCCCTGGTGTGACTCCAGTGGATGGCACCCAGACCCTCATACATACACATGCACAACAAATGGAAAGGTCCTCACCCAGGAATGAGTCAGAAATGAGTTAAAGAAGAAGGTGGGACAGATCAGGCACAGGGTATAAGCACACACGCATACCAACTAGCAAAATATTTGCACATGATAAACTCTTTTTATCCTCTTACTCCTCTACTTTCCATGATTGTTCCTCCTCAAATTCCTAAATCCATTCCTTTCCCTGCCTTTGGTTCCTCCCCTAATCACCCATGATAAGTCTGGTGCAACCCTGAAATGTTCTTCCCCTGCATATCATAATGTGTCCCATACTCCCCAGCAGTAACCACCCTCAGTTGAAAAGGTGTCCTGGAGAGCTGCTCCCTTTGAGTCATATCAGAGGCTTTTGGACTCACGCACTGGGGCTGAGGCTCTCCTGGGATAGGCATGGGAGGGGTCAGAACAGGGTGTTCTTTCATCTGAGTCCTTAATTTGGATTCCTGCCTGTAATTGGACCTCCTGTGTTCCTCTGTGCTTGTGGAGATGGGCCTCTGAAGGGCTGATAGACCCTGTGATGGTCTGGGAGAAGATAAGACAGGGTATTATTTGGACTCCTCCGAAAGACCACCTCCACCATTTACTCTCATTTCTCAAGCGTGCAGAGGAGCTGCACATAATTCTGCTATATTCAGTTCAATCATGAGGATCATGAGTGTCATACCTGCTAGTCTGTCATTAAGATCGCCAATGGTATACAGCACTTAGTTCATCTGGAATCCGTATTAATTTGATGACAAATTTCAAAATGAAAGGATTTTTTAAATGGATAGCTAGTATCAACATAAATTTTTGATTCTATCAGTTTTGTTATCAATGAAGGCATAAAATAATGATTGGATAATGGTCTTTATTATGGATGACGCCTAGGTTTTATATCCCAGATAAATTATTCTTATGATGATTTTTCTCCTTGAAAGATAGGTAGCTCTGTAACTCTTTTATGGAAGTTTCATTAGGTACTACTGAATGAAGTTTTATATCACTTTTCATATGTGATAGAAAATACAAATGAGGTTATTAAAAAGTAGCACAAACTACTTGCTTCCAAATACTAGGACTGGAATATGAAGGAGAGCTGACTAGATGAAGTTCATTTTTCAATGGCACAGAAAAATCTTATTTCAGTTTATTCACACTTAATCAGTTGGTTAAATCTTTCAGAGCAAATTAAATATTAATTACAATAAATGGAAACCTTTGGTAATTTTTCCATTAAACTCATTAAGTCTTAGTCAACACATTGCACAAGCATATGCAATAAAATAATGTTCTTAATTTTATTATATTATAAAACACAATAACTAGGACAAACCTCTCCAGTTTTATTTTGTTTCCTTGTTTTCTTTTTGAACAACTGACCTTAAACAACCTTTTGCGATTATGACAATAAAATATGCTAAAAATTGTTTTCAACATGTTTTGCGATAACATACCAGTGATAACCATCATAACTGTTAGCACTGAACTTTTCACTTCACTCCTGTACATCCAGTTGATAACATCTTTTGTTTTATAACCCTAAAGTAATTCATCTAATGCTATCCTAAAATAATTGTACTTCTTTCAGGAGCATTTTCAGTCAGAACGCAGTTGTTTCCAGCTCTGTGCTTTTCTTCCTCCTAAGCACCACTGGTAACCACCCAATAGTGTGTAGGAGTCGCACAAGCCAAAAGAGGGTCAGAGACAAACAAAAAAGGCCGTGTCCTCATCCAAATCCCGATGTATTTCACACATTCCAAAATGTCAGGAGCAAGTTAGATGACTATAGTGAAATCTGCAACGGACAAACCTTTCTAGCCTTTATGAATCCAGTTCATGTTTTCTAATATCACTACAAATCTCAAGGTCTTTGCAATGCTTTGCTCATAAAATTGTATAATTATTTAATTTGAAAAGAATCTTGGCACATAATTTGTTCTAGTAATCTGTTCAAACCAGGGCAAATATAAAAGTTACGTTAGGCTGTTCAGTGCTTTGTGCATCCAAATACTCCAGACACAGGGTCGTAAGTGTTGAGTAGAGAAGAATTACTGCTTTCCCTGGTCCACTGAATACATTCCTGTTGACCTAGCTCACTAAGCAGTTAACCTTTATTTCCAGGAATAATGCTGACTGATGGTCAGCTTGTATACTGGGGCCTTCAGGTACTGTTTTTGTACAGCTGCTATCCAGCCCATCAGTCCAGATCATTCATAGATGAGGTTTTAAATGCATGCTGCAGGACTTCGTATTTTGTCTTTGTTGAACTTGAACAGTTTCATGCAGGTCCAGCACTCCAGGTTGCTGAAATCCCACTGAATGGCAACGCTATCCTCCCAAATATCAGCAACACTCCCCCTGCATCAATAGAGTGTCACCCACAGACTTCTTAAGGATGCAGTTCATCCCATTTATGAGCTTATTGATGGTGACATTAAACCGTTTTTATCCAATTCTTATCTTCTGAAAATAAATCTGGTAAATTATTATAATTATTATAATAT
>NW_010120609.1:0-15208 GCF_000699245.1 Pterocles gutturalis
CCGATAACCAAAGGCCCAGCCCACTCCAGTTTTGGTTTAAATGTATATAAGCATTCAGTAAAGTAATCTAAGTATTCACACCAACATATAATTTAATGAAAATATATTAAGGCTGTATTGCATTGACATAGACAGGTAAGCCTTACTTCATTTCTATTTCAGAGTCCTTACGTTACTCACACACTTTTAGGAGTTTAGCTGGCTGTACTCAAGGCCAGCTGATAAGAACTGTTCTGAAGAAAAAGTCAGACAAAGCTCCAGTGAGGCCCTACACCTCCCTCTTGTAAGAGTTGCTTTTAAACTGAGGCTCTTTGCCGCACATAACTACTTTGCATCTGCATGGCAGCTGCGCGTCTGTGCCTGACCATGTACTCCACTGACTCAGATCTGGACCTTGACTGGTGGACTCTCTTCCTGGCTTAACCTCAGACCTGCCTAATCAACATGGACATTTTTGATGATCTGGTCTCTGGGCTTCCTCCAGCTGCTTCCCCTCCTTAGCCTGCCCTGCTCCCTTGCTGGGAGTGGTAGGATGAGACCTTGCTGGGAGTGGTAGGATGAGACCTTGCTGGTGAGGCCCGTGCCCTGCCAGCCCCTGTGGGTATCGCCTGCAGCTCCTGGCCCCCAGGGAGTTGCCAGCTCATGCTGCACCTTGACATTCCAGATAAAGGGATCGAAACCTTTATTAATTACTGAATTGCAAACCACCTCAGTAAACTCATTATGAGCAGGATAAACTAGCATGCTTCTGCAAAGGAAATTTAAGCCCCCCTAATCTACTAAAATAGCAGATAAAAGAGAACAGATTTATCTCATTTATTTTGACCTTTAGGAAGACTTTAACAAAGTCCTTTGCAGAAGCTTCTACTAGAACTTCCTAGTCATGTCATGAAAGGTAAAATACGGTGATGCATTATAAACAGATTTAGATATAGAAAATAAAGTATCAGAAGAAACTGACAATTTTCAGCATGAAAAAAAAGTTAATGACTGGATTTCCCAAAGGTTTGTATGAGGAATGTGGTCGTTAGATATACACAGTACTGATATGGAAAAGAAGATGAAGGTGGTGATATTTGCTAGGAGCATAACATTATTCACATTAGTCAAGATTGCAGAAATTGTATAAGATTTGCAGAGAAACTAAAATTTACTTCCATAATGACAATTAAAATTTAATTCTGACAAATGGAAGTTACTGAACATGCAAAGAAATAATTTCACATACACAAATAACTTGCAGTCTTGCATTAATTTGACCCACTTACAAAGTTAGGTCACGTTATCTTTATGGACTATTAAATGGGAGCTCCTGGTCAGGCAAAATAAATCAGAAAAATGTGTAAAGAATTAACTAGAAAATAGAAATTAAAATATTGTGAGACAATAAACATTATTTTTTGATGTAAAATACCAATTTTGATTCCCTCATAAATACGTGTATCAGAAAAAGAGCAAACAATTTTTGAGTAAGGCTAAGGTTTGTCTTCGTATCCCATGTGATCAAGACAGAATCAGGAAATAGAAATAAACTATTCATATTGATACATTCATGTGGTTTTCACATTGTGTAGCATAACAGATACATAAATACATATATATATATGTACATTTTTTTTGTTGCATTATAAAATCTGCATTACTGCTTTTGTGTAGGGATGATAATTGAACTTTCAAGTCCTAGTATTTCCATGGGTTTAATTTTTACTGTTTTAAACTCGGGAGACAGAAAATTATGAGATGACCCGGAGCAAAAGAGATTCGGAACCAAAAAGAAAGGGCCAATCTTCCAGAGAGTCCTCATCTATACACTGGGCATGACGTGTATGTTATGGAATAGATTATTGGCCACTTTGAGTCTCAATCCTGAACCTAAGGTCAAATCCTGGGCTAGTAACTGGGGCTGTGCTCCCTCCCAGCTTCTCCTGTTTGCAGACATCCAGAGAAGCTGAAAGACTTTGGCAGCCACATAAACATCACTTTTTATCAGCTTTCTTCTGAGCAGAAATCCAAAACACAGCCTCCTGCTAGCTATTACAAAGAAAGTTAACTCTGTCTCAGCTTAACCCAGGACAGATGCTAATTCACAAGTCCAAGGAGTTCTGGGCTAAGAATCTATAGAATATTTTTTCATTAGAACAACAATCCGATTTCTTTTCTGTTCCTTTTTTAGCGTTAGAAGTATGATGTGCAGGAAGTTCTGCCAGTAAAAGTATTACGCAAAGAAGAAAGATACATTATTTGAACAAAATTCAAACATCTACCAAGTCACTTCTTACAGCTGGACCATACCCATACTGATGTGCAAATGCACATTGATGTATATACATTTATGCATAAACTTCTATTTATTGTTATACAACAGCAGCATTATCAGTATAGGTTTTCATTTTCAATGGAACTTATTTCCCCAGAGAAGTATAGACATCCAATGTGTAACAACTCCTGTCTTAAAGATGCACTGTTGATAATTATTTCCCTAGAGGCAATCTTATCTGGTCAAAAAGGGATAAACCAGACTACCTACCAGATTCTAATGGGCAGAGGTCAGTGTAACATCTGCCCTGTCTATTTTCTACTTGTTTCTGAATTAATGCACAACATTCCTCTGTCCCAAAAGTTGTTCAAGTGCATATAACTGCAGTACCAATGAATGGAATCTTTTTTTTTTTTTCAACTGATATTGTGGCAAATTGATTTTCAGCTACAAAAGCTGCTTATTTAAGGTTTTTTCTAGCTTTGTTAAGAGTGAATAAAGTGTCCAGAGACTGTGTACATCAGAGTCTCCTTGCTACAAGAAGTCAGTGATAATGAGCAATTTGTGAAGTGTGATACCTATGCTCTAGTGTCAAAAGTAATATTATCTAATGGATTTTTCAATTTGTACAGCAGCTTCTTTGCTCCTTTTTCAGTTTTACTTTGCTGGTGGCACTAGGTTTTTTTGGTGGCACCCTCATTTTTAATCCTCTTTTATAACAGGAATCAACTAGTACTCAGCTTGTGTGTCTACTCTAATCCATTCCTATAAGAGAACCTTTGAGAGACATAAAGAACTCCAGACTAAGCAGAAGTTGCTGTCTGGAGACCTGCTGGCTGCAGCAAACTAAGTTCCTATCTTAGTTTCATTTCTGCAGACAGTGGAGGAATTTTTGAGTAACTGGAACCAGAACTGAAGCTTGTTAATATAACGGATTTTATTTGATCACTTGTCACACTAATAGCTTCTTATTTGGTGTGTTTGGTCTTTTTTTCTGACATGTTTTACTAACCTCTTAACAAAGGAAGATAAATATAAGCAAAGCAGTAAATCTGGTTAGAAAGAAAAAGTCAAACCCACTGATCAACAGAATATTTTTTTTCAAACAAGACCTTGGATCACAAGGAAAACATAAAAGAGAACAGTGGAATGAAATGGCAGTGAATTATCAGAGGGCTCCACAGTACTATGACCTTTTAGTTCATAATCAATGCCAGTATAGTTCAATGATTTATCTGAAAGTTATGGGTTGTTCCAGTCTTAACATATGCACATACCGTACCACAAGAACAGCATTGCAGTTGACATTAATGGATTTTGCTCTTGGAGCTTGAACAAAGATGCCAAGGGCTAAGTGAGCTTGGAAACTGAACCAACTGCTGATCACACCATGTCAGAGTCTGTGATTATGCACAGCAGAGAAGTAAAAAAAGAAAAAAATCTCTGTAAACATTGGTCTGTGTGAGATACATTTCTGTATAAAAGCTAACAATACCATGCTACTTTGTAAGGCACCATTTCTCTGCATGGACAATTCTCTTTCTGCTGTACACACATTATTTTGGGAAAGGCGGGAATGTACACTGGGGATACAAAAGACTAGTCTGGGAACAAGGGTTTACAAAATGCAGTAGAGCCTGGGAGTGCTGCAGCATGCCTGAAAAGGTTAACTCATGCTGCCTTGTTCTGTTGCATGAGTGCAAGGGTTAAAGGGACAAGAAGAGAGGATTAGGAGGTAGGAAAGAGTTATTTTTAAAAAAAAGTTCAGATAATTGTTCTTTTCCTGAGGAATCTTTCATATGGGACTCTCCTTGTTCTTCTGTTTGTGGTTTCTTGATGGAGAAAGACCTGAAGAACCAAGCAGGAAGCATGAGAGAGAATGAGGAGAGACATTGCCTTAGAGAAAGACTGAAGATACTGAAGATGGTGGTTGAAAGTGAGCCACCCATCCGCTTGCTCACTGCCCCTCTACCATAACCCTTTGATTTCTGAGCATATGCATAATTCTGATTACATTTATTTAATTGCATGCCTCTATCCTTGTGTCTGCTCCTCCTGTTCTTGTATTTATCTACTCATACACACCATCATGCATAATCATTTGTATACAGAACTGAAGCTAAATGATATGTTAGTGAAGGTGCAGCATGTGCACAACGGATAACTGAAGGCATTTAGAATGAGACAAGTAAGGAGTTAATGGCCTTGGAAGGTCTGAGAGCAAACCATAATCTATAATTAGTATGAAACATAATATAATTGAGTATGAAACATAAGCACTGAATGAACAGAAGAAAAGTGACTGTGTCCATGCGATATGTTGAAAGTAAATATATGTAAATATATGTAATGTGATATCATCCTATAATAAAGATAGAGATAATATTTGACTATATTTTATACTGTGTATCATATTTGGTACTGTGACCGAGCACTGACACAGGTTGCCCAAAGAGGTTGTGGAGTCTCCATCCTTGGAGATTTTCAAAAGCTGTCTGGACGTGGTCCTGGGCAACAGTCTCTTAGTGACCCAGTTGAGCATGAGGGTTGGACCAGATGACCTTCAAAGGTCCCGTCCAACCTCAACCATTCTGTGATTCTGTGACAGGAATGTAAATTTTGAGAACTGTACTATATTCACGGCATACCTGCAGGAAATCCTTTCTCCCTCTTATGTTCTTCTGTTGCTGCCCAGAGGTGTCAACCTGAGCACGAACTTCCAGACACTTCTGTAGTGAACAGATGTGAACAGTAGTTCTGTAGTGAACACTGAACATAGGAGCTAAGGCAGACTTATGCAGATTATTATCTAAGCTGTTGTGGGTTAACCCCACTAGACAATCAGCCCCACACAGCTGCTCATTCACTCCCCCCCCATGGGAATCCGAAGTGTAAACCAGAAAACTCATGGGTTGAGATAAAGACAGATTAATAACTAAAACCAAAACAAAACACACCAACACAGAAAAAGAAAACCACAAAAAAACAAGTGATGCAAAAGAAAAAAAAAATATTCACCACCACCCAATCCATGCCCAGGCAGTTCCCAAGCAATGGCAGCCCTGGCAAACTCTCTCCCCAGTTTTTATTGCTGAGCAGAACATCATAAGGTATGGGATGTCATGTCAGTTGGGGTCAGCTGTCCTCACTGTGCCCCCTCCTAACTTTTTGCCTGTCCCCAGCCTGCCTGCTGGTGGGGCAGCCTTTTTGGGCACCTTTGACAAGGATCATGTTGGTAACTTTAAAACATTCAGGATTTAACTGTATGGATCTTTGAAGAACTCCTTTACGATATCTTTAGAACGGTCAGTTTTGAGTGTAGGTTGGGGTTCAAAGGAGCTCCCAAGATTTTACAGAAAGGTTCAAATAGTCATCAAATTGGTGTCTACGTACACATAAACCAGCGTGGACTGGTTTTGCCTCTCTGTAAAAATAGTACGGAAATATCCCTGAGTACTACATACAGAAGCGCTGCTTCTGTGCGTTAGAATTTTTTTCTTTTTTTTTTTTTTTTTTTTTTAATTGAACTTAGTAAAGATAGAAACCTACGAAATCCAGTGCACATTTTGTCTGGAGTAAGCTCTTAGCAGCCTGATGTGGAAAAGTGAACAAAGGTTCAGAAACCACTTCTTGAAGGTACTTAAATTTAAAATTAAATAATTTTAAAATTATAGCAGCAAATTTTACTGTAGAAAGAACAAGATATGTCTCATAGCCACAGTAACTCTCTGAAAGAAAAATTTAAGTACCAGCAAATTAGGAGCAGACATTTAAAGAAGTCATCACTGAACATATGATGAAGGAGGGCATTTTTTCCTTTTTTCCTCCAGAAGAAGAGTAATAGTAAAAGTTGCAACAAGTACCTTATGTGAAAAAAAATCTGTTCTAGCAATGCGTAGCACTTCTGGAAACTAAATGAAATTTTTTGGAGCCAAGGCATTCAAAGCATATTGGTTTTATTGGTTTCATTCCTCCTTTGCTGGCAAGAAAAAATAAATTCTACTGTCAGCAGCATGGTGTAAGAAATGTTAAATATCAGACCTGAATAGAAAACTGAATTGCATCACTGCTGTATTCACTGTTTTTATGATTGCATAGAGTTACATGATAATGCATTTATATTTAAAGGTAAAAAGAGGTGGTTTTATAAATCCAATAAGATTTTTTTAAAGCAATGACAATTAAATAAAATCTTAAGTATTATTCTATTTAAACTCAGTTTCACTTAACCTTCACACATTTTTCTATATTCTTTATTTACCTATCAGCTAAATTTTCCCTCCTTTCCCACAGTTCTGGTGCAATGACTGTTTGGAGGAGCGTCAGGA
Organism: Pterocles gutturalis; assembly: GCF_000699245.1. Classification (NCBI taxonomy): domain Eukaryota; kingdom Metazoa; phylum Chordata; class Aves; order Pterocliformes; family Pteroclidae; genus Pterocles; species Pterocles gutturalis. The sequence goes on from NW_010120609.1 coordinate 6,586, forward strand.
ACACCTAAGTACTCAAACACAATCAGATGGCTTTTTTTACAAGTGCCAGAAGACATAATGTGCCTTTGCACATATACACAAGTAAGGGAAATGAGCTGACTGCAGCCTGCACCAGTCTCTACAAAAAAATTAATGTAATCAATATACTTTACCAGAAGAGTAGTGTAGGAGTAAATTCAACTGTACCTGTGAAGTTGTGCTTATTAATTTTGTAAAACCACACTGTGTTACCAAAATGTAATGTATGTATATGTATGTAATACAGATTTCACAGAGGCCCTATGTTGCGATTTCACAACTTCTCCATACTTCATATCTTACTTCGTAGTATGTGTATCTCTAGAATATGCATTTAGTTAAGACATTTTACACTGATACTGTGACAATTAAATCACTGGTGTTCTCTGAGAAACTCAGTCATACACAAGTACATTTAAATGCAGTATATTATTCTTATCATCAAAGAATGAAGTAATAGCAAAATTTGTGTTGGAGCAGTTGCTTCCAGGACAACAAGAACGTCATAATGATTTCAAGCAGGACTGCTGACACCACCTGTTATTCAGGTTGGCCAGTGGCTCATGTTTTCAGTTGAATATAACTTTGCTTAGGTTCAACAGCCTGAATTCAAATTTTCCATGCTGAGTGAACAACCCAGGATGGGTTTATGTGCACTTTTTTTTCACCATATCTGTTCAGTCAAGCAGATCTGCTATTCCCAAGAAAGTGTCTAAAGATACAAAGCAAAATAAAATAAAGTTTCCTTGTTTAAAAAAAAAAAAATCTGCAATGCCACACATTTTGGAAAAGAGATTTTTGCAAAGTCTGTCAAGAATGTGCCTGTGCTTATCCCATTAAAATCTTCAAATTTGCTCAAGGTATAAGCCTCTAAAAAGCCTTCACATGCTCATCATGACAGAACTGCTAACAATGAAAGCTATGTGGAATTGACTGAATCTTTCCTCAGATAACTGCTATTGCCTGGAACTCCTGACAGCCATACTGGTATTAAATTGAGGAAGTTCACTTTCTTAGGCTACTTTAATACAAGAGTAGCCTTTTTCAATGCAGAGACAGAAATAGACCTGCAATAAGTTAGAAAGAAGGACATGGAAACTGTAGCTAGGAACATGATGGACAAGAAATTTTGGGCTCAGAGCTCAGTGTTTCATGAGAAGGAACATGGGAGTAAAACACTGAAAGAGATGAGATCAGTGGGTGGACAGAAGGCTAAAACATTGAACTTCTTATGGTAAAGAGAAACAACAAGGAAAGATCTGAGAATAAGCAGTCAAAAGAAATGAAGATGACTGGTGTAGAGCCAGTGTATTTAGGTGAACCCTAACTGATGGCACAGAGAGCCTAGATGAAGGAATAAAGCGGAAAAAAGAAATAAGATGAGCTGGAGGAGAAAACTGGGAGCAGGCAGAAAGGCAATTTGGTTAATGACCAAATTATAATGGGACAAACTGGGACTCCCTACTCTTCAAACTATCAGTACAAGTCAAAGATACTTTTATTCACATTATGGTGGTTAACACTCACTCTAAGAGTAGGAAGACTGTGATTTATACAGTTGCATGATACTATGGGATTGTTCACGGTATGTGTACCCCATTGCATGTTCTGTATAGGGATGGTTGAACAGGGAAAAAGGCTACCTATCCAGGGTGCTGCCTTCCTAGTTACAGGGAATGCTTATGAAGAAGGAAAGGCTTCTCTCTTAGAGTGAGCATCTTGTCAGCTTGAAAAACACCAGGTGAGGCAGGCAGGCACTGAGGGGGAGCCTACAGGATGAGGGAGACTGAGACCTTGTGAGAAGCAAAGGGCTTGTTGTTAGGTAGAAACAAAAGCCAAGCCTGGGAGGGAAAAGATTTCTTACAGGCCTGGAAGGAATCCATGGAGTTTGCTCCCTCAGAACACATGGAGTTGTTTGATTAAAAAGCAAAGCTAGAAAAACAAGATATAGCAGGAGTAAGGGAGAATTGTTTCAAACCCCCACAGATAATTCTGATGTGTGAAACAGACCATGTCTGGGAATTATTGGGGAGATTTTTTTGTTTCTTTATTAAAAGGATAGTCTTCTTTCAGTTTATGTATTTTTATATTCTAAATAATCCATCTTTAAAGACTGAGAGCCTTTGATGTCTTTTGGTGGTCTCATTTTAAAGAACGGAACATGGAGACCTGCAAGCCTCAAGGTTGTACTCTACTTGGATTTGTCACAGTCCAGACATGCAAAAACTTTGTGATACAAGGTAAAACAACTGTTATATCACACCGTTTACATAAAACTTTTTCTAATGCATCAGGTTGTGAGCTCCTCCTTTACTGGATGTACATGAATGGCTAAACTGGTGAACCGCAGGATGCCTGCAGCTGCAGCTGAAGATGCTGGAAACAATACTCCAAGCTGAGGGGCTATGTTGTGGTTTGACCCAGCTAGCAGCTGCTCACTCACCCTAGTCCCTCCTGGGGATGGGGGAGAGAATTAAAGGGGTAAAGGGAAAAGAGACTCATGGGTTGAGTAATGATAATAATGATAATAGCAATACATACAAATATACAAACATACAAATGAGTGATACACAGTGCAACAGCTCGTGGCCTGATGACCAAGACTCAGCACATTCCCAGTTAATGATCCCAGAACAGGGAGAGTCCCGAAACTGCAATCCCAGAAAATAGAAGATCCAGAGCATCCAAGAGAGCAAGAGCCAACCAAGAGAGCAAGACGATGCCAAGAGAGAGAGACAACCCAGAGCCAGAGCGGCAACCCAGAGAGCGAGGGGACTTCTGGACAGAACCTCATCTATACAAGGGGCATGATGTGCATGATGTATTCGACGCAAGGTTGAATTCTAAGCCAGTAATTATGGGCTATGCTCCCTCTCAGCTTCTCTTGCACCTGCAGACACTGGCAGAGCAGAGAAGCCGAAAAGTCCATGACTGTCCTGACAACAACTATAAACATCAGTATGTTATCAGCCACCTTCTCAGCACAAATCCAAAACACAGTCTCTTACTAACTACTATGCAGAAAGTTAATTCTGTCCCAGCTGAAACCAGGACAGCTAAGTACTCTAAAAATAAGATTCTATGTACTCAAACCACTCTTAGGTTTATCAGATAATGTATCTCAGTGTCCCAGTCATAAAATAAGGATAATTCTATCTCTTCACCCCTTCAATCGATTTTGAAAATAAATTCAACAATATGCTGTGAGGCAGTGAAATACCATAAAGATATGGCTGCTGTAAAAGAGCATGCTAAAATTAACGAGCTTGTTAACCAACCCATTCAGAGCAGGCTTTTGCCAGCGTGAATTGAATAAAACATGGGCCATACATTGAAGAATAGTCTGCAATGAACAAGACCAGGAGTCCTTTGGAAAACATAGCCAGTGTTCATGTTGTTGAAAACAGTATCAAGAAAGTGGATGTTAATAAGGGTGCAAAGTCAAGTTGCAAGAAGCTTGATTACAGTTGAATACTTATAAATAGTAGAAAACCTTTAGATTTATAATTACTACACATGAGCTAGATTAAAAAAAAAAATGTATTATACACTTAAATAGCTTTTTTTTAAAATATTCTCCTTCCAGAAAAAAAAATCTATCAGCATCAAAGCTATTAATGTAATTAGCACTCAGCTATTAAAGGTATTTTCAAGATGTTCACAAATGTCAGAACTCATACCTCATTTTTACTCATTTAATCATATTTTTTGAAGTATCACTTTTCTCTGGCGCTTTTAACACTGGATCTATTTTCCAGACATTATTAGAGTTACTGTTAGTGCAGTTAAAGCCAGTTCCTCAATAATATTACCCTCCACTAAAATCTAGTCCAAAATGACCACATTTGAAGGTCTAGGCGTCAGTGTCCCAGAATTAAATAATTTGCCTACGAATTTGGTGTAACACTGTACTGTTAAAATAATCTGACATTTTGTGGCATCTTAAACTGCTCTCTGTATTGAATGATAATTAGTGTTTTTAAAAATAATATCAAACTAATTCAGTGGGATTAACAATTAGAAAATTTTAAAAGTATTTTCATTTTCAACCTTGTTTTCCTGTTGTGTAAGCCCCAGAATAAATGTAAGAGGTACAAGATTCTCTCTGTATCTTCTCGATAGAATAAATATTTTTCCCCTGCTTCTGGCATTCAGATTGCTATCAAACTTTCATATGACATTATTTCTAATAACTTTAAAATGCAACTAGAAGTGTAAACAAAATTTTGACGCTTGTGCTGACTTTGCAGGCACAGAAAAAAAATCTACAGAGATGTCTTGGTCGCTAAATAGCTTTAGTTACTTGATATCAGAAAGGTTTTCTGCACAATTAATAAGTACATATAAATAATAAGCACATAACATATGTGTATTTATTTTATAATAGATACACTATGTGTGTATGAAGTCCAGGTTCAGTTTCTAAATCGCTGGATGTACAGAAAATACTTTTAATGAACACTTTGCAATCCCTAGTAATGCAATTAAGTAATTACTGGGAGCAATTACTTAGAGATGTAAATATGTGCTACTTTGTGAGTTTATAAGTTTGCCCTTATAAATTTTAAATCACATAAACAAAGTTCTATCTTCAGGCTAACTTAAACACATTAAAAGAAAATTCAGAACTGATCTGGAGACCACTTGTGCTGCATCATTTAGGCTGTAGTATAAGAGATTTTTTTTATAGGGCGAACAGAGGTAGAGCTCAAAACATGCTAATATTCATGACTTGCATTATATACCTTGTAATTTTCTTTCAATATTGTGCTCCAATAACCTTCAATTAAACATTTTGGGCAACAACCACAACTGCCTTAAAAAACACCATGTATTGAACAAAACCACTAAAAGCTACGTGATGCTAAATTTTCTTTTTACATATTTTCACTGTGTTTTTTTATCATTAGAGTCAATTGAATAGATTAGAATAGAGTAATGGAATAATATAATTTCTTAGGATTAAAGCTATGGAACTGAAAAAAGATTGACTGACAGCTGAAGTGTTGGATAGCAAATGTCTTCTGTTTCACTAATACAGAGAGACAGATGAAGAGATTTCAGAGAGGAGGAAGATAAAGAAAAGCAGAACTGGATGCCTTCCAACAAAGACAAAACAAACAGAAAGAATAAATTATTCAAAAAAACACAAAAAAAAGTAATTTCTACAAGTAAATAAGGAATTAATTAGTGGATAAGGACATCCTAATGTTTGGGCTGAACACTTAATTGAGAAACAGCTGAATTCTTTACTCTGATGTGGAGTCAGATCTTTTTGGAGGGTGTGGTTAAATGTTTTAGGCAACTGGAACAAAAAAATTGCATGTGATTGTTTACTATAACACATGCATTCTGCTGGTAAAATAGCAACAACAACAACTGACAAATGCAGGAAGGTGCACATGCCATTCAAACATACATTAATAACATGTGTTGATTTACCAGAGTACGTTCTGAACACTCTGTTCCTTAGCCTGTCAGAATTTTGTCTGTGATCCTGTCCAAGACATCCGATTTCTTCAAATCTTCACTTTACAGATATAAAACATCAAGTCAAAATATATCTAAGCATTTAATATTTCATGTATTCATCAGTACATGGGAGAGGCACAGAAGCAGAGCTGACAGGAACAGTTTGTTTGAGTAATATGAATAAAATTTATGTTTTAAAGATGTTTTATGTCTAATGTGTTTAGAAAATTTTAGAAGGGGCATGGTATAACTATTTAAACAAATTATTTTAGTAGGGAGATTAATGCAAGCTCCACTGTCAAGTACTAATTCTTTTTATTTGCACCTCATTCACAGTTTATTAAAAAAAAAAATCAAACTATGAAGCTCCACTTTTAAAGACCCTGCTAATGGCAGTTGATGTTGGTTTGTCATTTATGTTCTCAAACTCATATGTTATATGTACTGAAAGCAAAAATCTGCTGACAGGTCTAAGTAACCACGTTCAAAATACCATTTAACTATGATGCCAAGCAAAAGGATACTGAAAAGCAGAATTAACTTTGAGAAGTTTAGTTATCACTCAGTAATAAGATGCACTAATAGAATAGAGGGTTTCCAGGGTTTCCAAATTTGCTGTTCCTTTCAGTTCCTTAAAATTGGATTGTCAGAGGCTGGAAGGTTTTGGGCTATGACATATATCCTGGGCATAAAGTTGCATACTCTTTGACAGTGAAGTTCTGAACTTACTATTTGTTTAGAGTTCACACAGCTTTATTGAATGGACAATCCATTCTACATTCCTTTAAGGGACTGAGGGAATGAATGAACAGAATGAAAATTGGAGCCTTTTTAAGGCAAAGAGTTTCTGGGAAACTGAAATATCAGTATACTTATTTACTAGCTTGATTCAAATTTTAAAATATTATAGTAGCTGAAGAAGTTTCACCTGTGTGAAATTCACTTCACTCCTGCAATAATAATTCATGATATGTGGCTCAGAATTTTAAGTACACACTAACCAATATGTTATTAAATTACACCCTAGGAGGCTATAATAAGTAACTTACAAGGTGTCTCCACAATACACTTGTCAGTGATTGTTTAACCTTCTATTCCTTTCGTGTCAAATGTCTGGGTTTACCAAGGAGCAAAATCTTAGCATATAGGGAGAGACCATATGACATGTATGTACTAGTTCGGAGATATTCAACCTCATCTCTGCATTGCAACATGTCTGTAGTTACCTTCCAGCACTGCTTCCCTCTGTAGCGACTGAAATACCCTGCTTGGATAATGACAGTGTATGTTTACTTTTCATTATTATTACTGCTACTACTAATATTTCCTACTTCTAACATATATTATGTTGTTTTACTTACAAAGGGAAGTGAAAGAAACCATTTAATATCTCTTTCTCTGAGTTGGATTAAAATGATTCATTTTATTCAGTATGACTTTATTTTACCCTTTATTAATATATATTATTTTCCATTTGAACTTTACATCCAGCATTCTGTCGTCACATTCCCTTGGGAGGTTGTTGTTTTTCTTCTCCCACCCCTTGATTTTACACATTCTCTAGCTGTAATTTGTGTTTGCTTTTTAGGGGGAGGGTTATGTGTTGTATCACTGCCATTCACTTTGAAAATTCTGTTTTTTGATTTATTGGACATGCAGCTTCTCAAGAAGAGCATAGTCCATGGAAAAGTTGAAAGCTTTACTATGCCTTGCATACCACTTTGTGATCACTTGAATTAATACTGAGGAGTGCTTTCAAATCAAAGGATCTCAAAAAGAGTGTTCATCTATATATTCTGTATAAGCCAGGTACTTAATTTCCTTGCTGAAAAAATCATAATAAACCATTGTCTTTCACTGAAAAAAAAAAAAAAAAGATACTTTCAGAAGATGTGCTAACAAGTTAGAATTGTTTGCATTGCAAACTTTGATTGTAAAAATCAGTGTTCTTGCTTCCTTTTAGGTTTGTATTTACTGAAAACAAGTGAAATAAAATGCCTTATTTTTAAAATCTGTTGTTTTTAAGAAAGGAATAATAGTTAAAAATGTTTAGGACAGAACTAGAAGCTGAAGTATATTAATAAGAGGAAATAAACATGCATTTATTTGTAATGAGAAGAAACGTGGTCTTCTAATGCTAAAATTATAAGTAATTGTATGTCTAAACTAAGAAAAAAAAATAAAAGTCAAAATACGGGGTCCACAGATCTCATCAGGGTGGTAAAAATCATGAGAATTTTTGCAGCTCAAAACTATGTTGACCTGAATTTTTCTGCTGACATAGTTTATTCTTTTTTTGTTTTGCCTGCTAGAGCCAAACGCTTGTCACTATGTGTAGCCCTAGAGCCAAAAAGAATGCACAGCTCATGTAATACGGTAAGTGCTATCTCCAGTCAGGAAGTCCCTCCTGTGATATTTAAGTGCCAAAAAAGAGATGATCTGCAAAGTGAAGACAAGTACATAGAATTCCTGAGTATCTGAAACTGCCAACAAACCAAATGGTTTTTGTAGCAAGTGCGTAAGAAACCCATTAGTACCACTTCCACTTGGAAGCCAAAAATGAATGCAACATAAGAGCAGTCTGTAAAGCAAGCCTAAGGCAGACAATGACATTGTTGGTGCCTGCAGCACAGAGAAAATTGAGAAAAGTTGTCTTGGGTGTGGAGATAACTAATTCAGTACTACTAAAACGAGCTGCATATGTAGCTGGATTGAGTTTTACAAATACACACATACAGAGGCACCAAATTCTGCAATGTTTTCAAATGAATGAATATCAGGATGCAACAATAACGTTCAGCTTCACTGCATAAATACTTTTGCCTGATTGATGTGTCTGGTAATGAGGTCAGTCCAGAAACGGATAACAGTAAACAATGACAAAACCTCCTATTCCTCTGGTTTATGTTTCACCTAGCTTTCACAGTGATTTTATCTGTGGACTGCCATTTACAATATTCCTGATATTTAACATAGAATCATAGAATCATAGAATCATTAAGGTTGGAAAAGACCTCAAGGATTATCAAGTCCAACCCAACACCACCTAACTCACTAAACCATGTCCCTAAGCACCACATCTACACGTTTCTTGAACACCTCCAGGGATGGTGACTCAACCACCTCCCTGGGC
>NW_010120609.1:15239-28701 GCF_000699245.1 Pterocles gutturalis
CAATGTCTGACCACTCTTTCAGTGAAGAAATTTTTCCTAATATCCAGCCTAAACCTTCCCTGGTGCAACTTGAGGCCATTTAATTAGAAGCAATGAGGCCACAGTTAATTAGAAGCAAAAATCGAAGATATTATTTTTTAGATAACTTTCAGCTATCTTTGTTTTTAACTGAATAAAAGCCCACACTCAAATTGTTCTCTATTTGAATATTATTACTATTATTATTATTAATATTATTATTATTATTTGGTCCTAGATCACTTGGATAGATAACTTTTACATAAATTCAGTTATCACTGCTGCTGTTTCAGCTGAGTTTGCTAACAGATAAGAAGAATGTGATATTGTGTATGTTTACATTGAAAAGTTATCTTCACAACTAAGAAATGCCAAATTTCATTGGCTTCACAGGATTTATGGAGAGCATGTCTATTTCAGAATATGAGAAAATAATGATCTGTGAGGAAGGTCTACAGTGAGAGTTCTTATTTAGTAACTTATTTTATTTCAGGGTTAATCAGATATGATTACTTTAAGATGCATTTTAAACATTTCACAATGTTTAAAATATCTATTCCATGGCTACCTGCAGAAGTGGTAAAGTGGCCTTGGTGACTCTCATCCCTATACCTGTAACAAAACATACATCCCCAGTATTTATTGTATACGTGACCTGATCTCACCTGCTGATTAATTATGAAGAGTTTTAGATGTTGATCATCTCACAGCCTAGGTACTGAGCTCTGCAATATCTAAGCCTCTCCCAGGTTTAAAGGGGCTTTGTCTCTTTTCTCTTAAAACTTATTTTCTGCCTTTCTCTTGTCCCCCTCCAGTCTATAGAAAACCTTTTCAAAAACTTTTCTTTTGAGAAGCCCTGAAAAGTTGAGGAAAGAGCAGCATCTTTAGTCAAAAAATAGCTCAAGGGTGTTCAGCTGCAATGTCTAAAGGGCTTTTTCTTTCTCTGCAGCAGGCAGCTGCAGAAATTGATCTTGATCTGATAGCAAGTGCCCAGTACAGAAGTCTAGATATGTCTTATTTGATGAAAGAAGGATGTCCTTTGGTTTGCACATGTCAAAATAGCAACTATCTTCTGTTTTTCATCAGGTCATTTTAATAAGTTAATGAAGAAATAAACGGAACGTTTTGTCATGATCTGTGACTAAGCTATCCAAAATGCTTCATTAAGATTTCTGTGAAAGCATCCTTTTCAAAGGACTGGGCCTCCACTTGTTATTTTTGGGTTGGAAGTCCATAGTGCAAACATTCTTTAATTGAGATTCCACTATATGCCACTTAGGCTTCCAAACACAGAATCAGCTAACCTCAGGACTTGGCACCTGCGAAAATTTCCCCTTGCAAGTCTGCAAGCAGTATGAGTATCCAGAGATTAGAATGCATCTTTCTGAAAACAAAATGTGATTTATTTGTACACAGAAGGGGTATCCACTGATGAAAAAAAATGCATATGCATACTCTCCTGCCTGCGCTTGACAATTCCTTCACATCTAGATAAAGACACAATTAGCCCTGTCTCTATTTTGGTCTGCTCTTAGACTCATTTTCCTGCTATGTTTGTCAGCTGTATTTGCTGTCCATTTGACAGATTCAGACCATAGTCACTGACAGCTCTTCCACGTCCCATCCAGCAAGATAGGTCTGTTACCCGAGTGAGCCTTTTGTTTTGGGCTGTATTTTTAACTGCTATAAATTGGTGAAGTCATAGAGGCAGCTTTCCATAGCTATTGTGGCTTTTGTGTTCAGATGATTGTCAGTCTGCTCCTCAGTCAATCCTTATAATGCTCTACATGTGTCCAGATTTTCTACATTATGTGTGAAATGCCATAGGACAAACAAATGATGGTATAATAAAATATTATTTAACATCAATAACTGTGTGTTAATTGCCATTACAATTAATGACTGAGAGTAACCTTTCTGAGCTAAAATATTACACAATTAATTCTATTTTGTTCAAAAGTTTTTTCTCAAGAAAGTCTAATACAGTATTAATTAGAGTAATTAACTCATCTCAACTTTAATTAAAAAGTGACAATTCAATATAACCAGAAGATAATTACATATATATACAAATATATATATATATATAAATATAACACAATTAAAAATAGTTAAACTGGTATGGTGGGAATAAATGTCACTTTGAGGATCTCTATGCCTGGAACATTGGCTTACCAACAAAATAACATACAGATCCAAACAATGTGTAGCCCTCTTAAATGAAAGTACTATTTTAGGAGATTTTATTGCTATCTGACTTGAAAAAATCACTTAAAATGTCCAGTCATCAGCAGAGGGTACACATATTTCATGTTTAAAAGTAAACTAACCATAATATTGAAGTAGTTCAAAAAAGTTCTTATTCCACCACAGTCTTAGTTTTTTTCTTAGCTGACAATAATTGCAATTGCAATTGACCAGTAATAATTGGCACCCACAACAAAAATGAGGGTTAGTTATGGATTAAAACTATTTGTTGAGTTCAAATATAGGCAAAGCAGTTGCCTGTGTTGAGTTCAAATATAGGCAAAGCAGTTGCCTGTGTGCTGTAAAAATCAATGGGACTAAACCCTGGACTAACTCATACGAAGTTAATAGAAAAGGCTGTTTGCAAACGTGACTTCAGTGATCTTTGCCTGACTATACAGAGTTGTGCTAGTTCATTTAAGAGCAGCTATGAAGAACTTTAAAGCCTCACTCACAATATAGGTTCACCAGCCCAGCAAGATCACAGCCATGACTCTGCAGCTTTTAGTTTAGTTTGCATCTGTACAAATCTAAAGTATGTGTATGGAGACATTTGCAATCTTCTGCAAAAGGGTTTACAGACATACCTCAAGCATGGTTTTATTTACCTGTGTAATGAGAGAGTGGCTTTTTCCTATACAAATTCCAAAAGCACTGAATTTTTGCAAATTTTAAAATCAAATCCATCTGAATGAGAAAATAAAGATACGCTCCCAATGAAGACATACAGAATACATTTGTTTAAAAGTTCTCCCTCTGAGCCTTTTTGCTTTTCTTTTGCTTTCCATTTTAACTACCATTAATAAAAGGAAATTAATATAGGAAAAGGAAACACATTAATGTTGTTTTAATGATTTGCCTTTAACCCAAGAAAGTAAGAAAATTCAAAGATATGGCTTCTAATTGGTCTTTAACTTGTAACATAAAAACACTTATTTCAAGCCTTAACAACATTGCAATTATGAAGGTACAGGGGGAATATACTGTGGACATAGTCAAAGTTTTAATCCTAAATATGTCTGGCTCTTGTGAATTTATTAGAGCTTTAAAATTTAACATCATTTCTGTGTGTGATATAAACATATGTGTTCTTGACCCACTTCGAAAAACAACCACAACTGAAATACCATTTGCATTAATCATTCAAGAGCTTTGCAGAAAGATTGCATCTCAAGAGATGACTTTTCCACTGAAGTTTACACTGTTCAGCTGGGTTTCATTACTTTTTATGTATATTGAATTGCAGTTGCTTGTTGTTCAGAACATTGGTTTTAGAACTTATTCCCATTATTTCATTCCAAATGTATACATTGTCACTTAATATCCTGAAGATAAAAATTAAATTATATGTAATTATAGAACAGACAATTGACAACTACAAAAATTTATTTGTAAATTAGTACCTTACAAATGAAATTATATTTTTACTCTTTAATCACTAGGTAATAAGACTATGATGGAGATGTTCGTACCATGTTGAAATAATTAATAAACAAAGCAAAAGTTTTCACAATCTTCTCTAGATTTTTAATTTATTTTTTTATGGGAATAGGGATCCACACTAGTTGGTCTCCTTGCAAGACCAAAACTTAAGATTATTACGTGTTTTTATTGATTACTTTTTCTATCCATGATATAATTTCATTTTATGGTGAAAAGATTCTGTGACTGTTATTGGCACTAATAAGACAGTAGCATTTAAGGAATCATAATAAATTAATCCTTGAAGCTACATATCTGAATATTAGACTTAGCAAAATTTAGCTACACTGCAGTTTCTTCATGGATCTAGCTCTGAAATCCATTACTCATGAGGAGCAGATTTAAATCAATGTTGAACATTTTAAAATCCATACTTTATGTTTACCTGTCTGTGCAATAAAAAGTACAAAGAGATTGAAAAGAATTGATAGTTGAATGTTTGTGCTCAGCCTTAGGAAGCTGCATGATCCTTGATACCTCAATACCTATGTCAGATAAGGAAGATATCCTTGATTCTTGAACGGAATACTAATTTCAATTTTTTACTTAATAGAAAACTAGATACAAATCTAAGCTTGTAAGAGCAGGTGATGCGGAAAAATTTAAATTAAATAAGAAAGATGCGAATTGTCAGGGCATAAGTATTCACTATTGTGCTTGAATTAGTGAAGCTCAGGGCTTTCAGAGGGTCTCTGGAATGCTATTTATTGCAATATTCATAGAATCACAGAATCATAGAATCATTAAGGTTGGAAAAAACCTCAAGGATCATCAAGTCCAACCCAACACCACCTAACTCACTAAACCATGTCCCTAAGCACCATATCTACACATATTTGAGTATGTCTCATAAGAAGTCCTTCTTCAAAACTGACAGGATTGGTAACATTATCCAGTATTAATGTTTTCAGATACTTCCTGGCCTAAGATGTTTTCTACAGACACTTGTTAGCCTGCTAAATTATGATACTTTGATCCACAATTTTATTTGGCAATAAAGTGGGACAAGTCCATTTCTTTTTTTTTTTTTTTTTTTTTTTTTTAAGTTTAATTATTTTTTTTTTTAACAGTAACTATGTGTATTGTTTTGCCAGTGTTAAAATACTCTTGACATCTTTTTTTCTTTTCTTTTCCCCTGTGCCTATTTTGGAACAGGGTCCTGGAATTTGGCAGGAGGAACAGGGCCTTGTGGCAAAGATATAGATCTGAAAACAAATTCTCCAAGTCTGGAAAAATCATAAACATGCAAGAATCAGTGTTCATGCCGCTGAGGACTTGTTAGTGTTTACCTCATAAGTTTCTGATTATTTTTTTCCCTCAATAAATATGCTCTTACCACAGCTCCAAGTGTGGTCAGACTGTACATACACCAGAATACGCAGGAAATTAATATCCAGTTTAAGGGTAGGACTGAACAGGGGGATTTTCCCTGCTCTCAGCTGCTCTGGATTAAGCCCCAATGCTTGAATTAAAAGATGAGAATCTGCTTTCCTGTACCTGAGTTACCATCCACATAACTGATAAAAAGAAATTATGGAAGATTAACCCCTTTGATTCAAAGATGTAGGGGATTTGGCCTGGAGAAGACATTGGACTTCTACAGAATTTCCCAGGACTATTAGTGGAAGTGGGAACAGGAAGAATTGACTGAGAATTGGTGCTGGGTTGACCCTGGCCAACAGCAAAGCCCCCACTCAGTTGCCCACTCACTCTCCCACACCAGCAGGATGGGGAAGAGAATCAGAAAGGGAAAAAAATGAGAAAAAAATCCTGGGTCATGATAAAGACAATTTAAGAGTTGGACAAAATAAAGAAAAAGAAAGAAAAAGAAAAAAGAAAAAGAAAAAAGAAAAAAGAAAAAAGAAAAAAAGAAAAAAGAGAAAAGAGAAAAGAGAAAAGAGAAAAGAGAAAAGAGAAAAGAAAAGGAAAGGAAAATAAAAAGAAAAAGAAAAAGAAAAAGAAGAAAAAGAGAAAAAGAAACAATGGTCCAAGGCAGCCACTTGCCTCCCACCAGCAGACCAATGCCCAGACAGCCTCCAAGCAATGACTACCTTGGAAAAAACTACTCCCCCACCCTCTATTCTATTGCTGAGCAGGATGCCATATGGCATGGGATATTTCTTTGGTCAGTTGGGGTCAGCTGTCCAGGTTTTGTCCTCTCATAACCTCTTGCTCACCTCCAGCCCACTCCCTTGGTGAACAGAACATGAAACAGAGAAGTGCTTGACATTGTACAAGCACTGCTCAGCAATTGCTAAAACATTAGTGTACTATGAGCACAGTTTTAATCACAAATATAGAACACAGCACCGTGTGGGTGCTATGAAGAAAATTGACCCTGTCCCAACCAGACCTAGTACAGAATTGTACTGGTCTGACTGGAAACTGCAGCACAGGAAAATCAGAAACAGCAGGGAACAGAGACTGTAACAGGTTGAACAGGAAGGCCCTTCAATATACAAAATGAATAGAGCTCACTTCTGTATCTTGACTGAAGGACCTAAAGATTTCTTTACTGTAGACCAATCATCTTTTCTTATTTATTTTATTTTTTCTGAAGGGACAATTATTCATTTATGTATTGACTTTTCTGAATTAATTGAATGTTTCACAAATACATTTTAGTACAATTTCACAACACCTATGTGAGGCAACGAAAGGCTGGGGACAGTTGCCAGGTAGGGAAAAGAAACATGAAACATCTATAAATTTAGGGTGATCAAATCTGATATTCATTACATGAACTTCAGAGTGCTTTGTATTACCTGGTACTTCACTTGCTCAAAACAGATGTCATTTCAGTTTGCAGCAGAGAGTTCTCAGCAGTTCAGATTTCAAGATACTGATACTAAAAAATTTAGATTAAATTATTTTCCTAGGACAACAAAATAAACCCCACGTCAGAGATAAGGTATAATTCCATTACTCTAAAGAAATATCTGTGGTTTTTTTTTTTTTTATTATGGATATGTTCATTCTTGAAATCATGCAGCTTTGTTTTAAAATATGAAACATGAGCCATCAGAAGGTAAAAACTTATGAACTAAACTAATCTGCATTGTTTTCTTCAGTGGAGAATAAATGGAGTAGTGTCTGGCATCTCCTGTTCAAATAAAATTGTGGAAATCATTGAGAGCCCTATAGATGATTGCTCAACCCCAAAGCATGAGGGATGATGCAATAGTTTGTCTTTTGTGAGTAGAAAGACTCAGAGAATACAAGATGTGTACCACACAAGATGGTACAAGATCTTTTGAAGCTGAAAAGAATAAGAGCTGCCCTGCTGAATGATGATAGTATGAACATAGGACAGTCAGCCTGGTCAAGATATTCCCATGAAGGCTATGAAGTGCTGCCAGACATATTTGCCACACATACAACTGCTTCGTACTGAAGGCACAACACTGCTTTTTTTTTCTGCATTCAAAGAAAATGTGGCTCCCTAAATAGCACTTTTCTTCTTCTCTAGCCAGCGTCATGTTTTCTTATCTTAGTAATGGTACCATCAGTGAAACCTTGCAATGGTATTAACAGAAAAACACCAGTTTTATCCTGAAGTTACACTACTGCTAAGCTAAAAAGTTGGCACATTGTGGACATAATTTCTAGCTCTCATTTTGATTTGCATTTTTTAAAAAATGGTTGTTTGAGTAACAAGAATCATTTGTACTAAAGCCCAAATTCACTTTACCTGATATTATCAGCCAAGCTTCTGAAAGAACATTAGAAGCACCTGTATTTTAAATTGCAGTTGATAAAATAGCAAAGCTCTTGCTGAAGATAATGACCTAAAAAGGGATAACATCACAGTAGAATCAGACAGTGCCTTTCAATTGCCTGTTCTGCCATTTGTAAAGAAATGTGCTATTATTTCTTGATTTAAGATTATGAAGAACACTGCTCAGGTAATATTCAGTTCTTTTGGAAAGCTTTTCATGCACGGAATCAGATAAACAAGATGCTATCTTCTGAGACTGCTTAAAACCTTTTGAACACAACAAATTCCTTTTGTCTTTTTTTTAAAAAGTCAAACAGTAAGCTTTCTCACAGTATAAGCATCTTAGCATGTGATTCAAGATTCAAAACTCAAGCCATAAATATAGGTCTTATTGAGTTTTAAGATGACTGAAAGAAGAAAGAAATTGCCTAGGGTTGTCAATGCTGAAACAGCAGAAAATAGGACAAATTATTGAAAGGAATTTGTTCATAAAAAAGAAAAAAGGTAGCCAACTACTTTGAAGAAAACAGCCACTGGTTCAAGGGACACACTGATTTTGAAAGTCTATAACTTTAGACAGTAAATGTAATCCATTTCAATAGTTAGAGAGCAGTTATATACTCTATTTATAAAAGATGAACTTATTAATACTTCAAGAAGAAAAACAAAGGAAAAAACTGAAGTACATTCCCTGTGGAATTGTTCAGTGTGTGTATATCATCCGTGTAGGTGGGTGTACCTGAATATAAGATGTTTCTTTACACTTACACATGAAGCATAATAGCAAAAAGTCACTAAGGGATATAAAACAGAGAAGGACAGCCCAGATTTCAGATTTAACTAAGACCATGATTTTTTTTCTTATGCTAAGAAGAAAATAACGGCACAAATTATATCCTTTTTTTTTCCTGTTCTTCCAGAGAAGAGATAATCAGAAATGTTGGAGCAATTTTCTTTTGCACACTACAGATTAGTGCTGAGTGAAATACTGACTGCTGAGGGGAAAATGATTCAAATTTCATTGAGCTTTTACCAACATTTGACCTAGTCAATGGTTCTTTTGTCTATTAAATGCACTTAAATAGCATATGTTGTTTCTTCAAAAAGCTAAGTGTTTTCTTCTAATCTTTGAGGTATTTTAAGCATGGATACAGATAAATTTTAGAAAATGCTACTTTCTCCTTCTCCTAGATAAGAACTGGTTTTAATTTTCAAATGAAAGACAGATAGCTGCACTTTCTATTCCTGATTTTAAGAAAAACAGAGATGTCACATACCTAACATCCCAAAAGTGTCTAGTATAACCCTTGCAGAATACTGAAATATTTCCTGTCTTTTCAAAGAAAATTAAGAAATGAACTGTTATGCTGTCATTAAAGGCTTTATCCTGTGGCTATGAAAGTTGAAAGGATCACTGTTCTCAAAGCTCAAGTTCAAATTACTTTCAAAAGAAAATAAAGGAAGAACAAAGAAAATTAAAAAAGGCTGGAGGCCAGGATAACTGCTTTAAACAGATAGATCTAAATTCTAGGTGGCTATCCCTGTGGAAGAGGTGAGGAAAAATTCTGTTCTCAGAAAAAGTAAAGCTTAAATTCCCTACTTCACCAATGAAGGAGGGGTGGCATTTCTGAAAATCCCCATCACACCTATATCATGTTCAAAAAAATCTCAGTGGTGTGATTCACTATATCTAAGTTAGGTGGCTACTTTTTTCCATTAGCCAATTTGCCTCAGCTTCTTCCAAGATGGATACTTAAGGATGGCTCTTTTAAAGGAGATGTAGCAGTGTTTTTTACCTTTGCTAAATACTTTATTTTAAAGCACTTTGCTAGGAATTTGGAGAAGTGAGTTCTGTGCCTGCATCAGCTGCAAGAGAATTACACTGTTATCTTAAGAAAATACTGAAAGGACAGAAAGGGAAAGAAGCTTGCTACTTAAAGCTATCCTAAAAAAAAAAATTAAATTCCCTTTTTGTGTAGTCAGAAATGCAAAATCCCTGAAGACAGAGTGGACTCTTGTCTGGGAAGGATTAAAACTGAAAAACCTGAAGCCTATATACTATTCATTGTAACACATATTTGTACTGTATCAGGCCACCACTGAAAAAAAAAATTAAATTGTTTGCTGAGAGTAAACCCTCCTATATGAGAGCATTTAACCATTTGGAGGCAAACAGCCTCTGTTTCTGACAGCACCACATTTCTTTACAGTTCAGTAGAAATGCAAAGGTGGTTTTCCAGAATTTAGAGGACAAGAATTTTTTCCTGTCTCAAGATTATTGAAATCTAAAAAGGAAACTCAGATTTCTCTGAGAAGTGCTACAAGCAGCAAGTGCTTGTGAAGTAGCTGGACACCACTACAAGCTACATGATCAGAATTATGGCTGCTTTTTCAGAATGTTCTTGTAGATTTGGGTGCTCATTTAAATGTGCCTTACTCAAGTACAGAGTATGAAATAGATAATTATGTCCCCAAAATAAATATCTCTAAAAGTGTGTGAAAGCATTCAAGATGTCAGCTAATCCTTTAGATGCTTAGGCAGGGCTGTAAAAGGATATACACATATGGAACAGATATTTAGAAATCAGGTAGGACTTCAGGTGCCCTTGATAAGATTTAAAAAAACAGAAACTCACTGATTTGTTTCAAAAGTATTTTTACAACCAAGCAAGTAACTTGAAGCACAAGATTAGGTTATCTTTCAGATTAAGTGTATCTAAATCATACTGTATAGCAAAAAGTTCAGCACACAAGGAAAGAAGGAATAATGCAGCCCTAGGAAAAAAAAAAGGAGAATTATTTTATGCATATTTTAGTGGATTTGGGGTAGCTACTTTTCATCAGCCTATGACTCTACTATGACTGAATTTTTGTAATTCTTTCATCTTTCATTTGATTAAAAAATAACACTAATGTATAAGACAATGGAAAATGGGACACAGTCCTCAATCACTTATGTTTCATTGAGTTTCTAACAAAATGAATGACAAAAATTTAAAAGTATAAAACATACTACATTAAATCTACCAAACAGCAGTCTTATTCAGTATATAACTTTCTGAGTAATATTCTTTTAAATTGCCAAAATTTTACACCATTTCTGAGTGTGTCTGAGGGGTGACTGCACTCACAAATTAACACATTCTCCAAATTCACCAACCACATGCATATCCTGATATTCCTTGAGCATAAATTTTGTTAAAATCAATGCAGGGTTGAAAATGTGTTTTGATGGACTTCATCCAACTCTGATTATCAATAGTATTCTCCCTTTGCAAAAATTACTCACCTGTTTAAAAACTCCCAAATGTTAGAATGTCAGAAAATGAAAAATAATGGAATCTAGCCCAGCTAAGGTATAAATCTCCATTATTTGTTAGTACATACCTGACAAATGCCCTCCCCCACCCCAAATACATTAAAATGTACAAAAGTCAATATAACAGCTTTTTAGGAGATTGTTTTGGATGGAATCTATAAGATACAGCATTTTGTAATAAACCTAGGATTAGAGTAGAAGTTTAAAATCCAACCTGTGTGCACACAGCACCATTCCAAATGAGAAATGTTATCAGGCTGACTCCATCACAATCAGCTTCTTCCCCACTTCTGCTTTACAGGGGTTTTTTTGACAGTTTATTTATTTTGCAGTTTACTGTTTTTTTTCTTTGTGCTAATAAGGATATATTTTGGTGTCTGCCTGCACTTAGGCAAGTGAGCAAGATAAGTAGTCTGTGTAGAGGAAAACGGTTTCATATGTCCCCTTGTTTCCTGCGTTGGCACACAATATAGTGAACTGGTATTAATTTAAGAGTTTGACCTTTCTGTGAGTGGTCCCATTATTAGGTACACGTTACATCTCTTCATTAACATCTGTAGTATGAAAAGGTATAAATATGTCAAAAAAAGGATTTATGGAAACAGCTGAGAATATTTGTAATAAACTGAAGTTGCATGGTGCTTACCTGTATGAATAGGGAAAATAAAGTAAGGGAGATAACCTTTCTCCCCTTTCTTTCTCTGGTCTCTGTGGTATCTGTAAGTAGAGGAACAAGAGGACAAAAGTTACAGAGAAAAGTAATTTTGTTCATTAAACCATCTGATAAAGTTGGCAGAGAAAAATAAATTTTTTGTGCACAAAAACCTTTCTTCAGAGATAAATAAGCACTGAAGCACCTTTCCCTGAATTGCTGGTTAGAGTGTGAAAGATAGGAAGAGTTTCTTCCCCGCACCCTGTTTCTGCCACTGTACTCAACACAGCAAGGTGTGAAAGTTTCAAAGCCACTTATCCCCACTAAAGTTGCACTGTGCTATTGCAAATATTAATTGCTAGATGGTGCCTTGCAGGTAGAATCATCCTTTCTGCTGTGCTTCCACTGAGCATTACAATGACTCCTCTTGAGAAGGGTGACAAAAGAACAGTCAGTCACAGCTCATGTCCTCCTTTTCTCTGTTGCCTGCTTGCCCCAACACCTGAACATCTTGTCAAACTTAGAGAATCATAGAACAGTTCGGGTTGGAAGGGACCTTAAAGATCGTCTAGTTCCAAAGCCTCCTGCCATGGGCAGGAACACCTTCCACTAGACCAGGTTTAATCCAAGTCAAACAATACAGAAACAGTGTTTAGAGCCATATTTCCTAACCCAGCATACTTCAGTAATGAAAGATAGCAACCTTGTTTTAGAATCTCTCTGATTCCTGGTAATATGTATAGAAACAGTACACACTGCCTACAGACTTTACGGGTATGCACATGTATGCAACTATTCTGCAGAATATTTTCAAATGGCTATTTGACCATCTATTAAAAGCCAATATGCGTGTCTAAAATATGGCTTTTAAAGTCCTGCACAACACTGAGACATCACAGTCCAGTCTTATATAACATGTGGAAATTACTCCCACAACTTGGGGCTCACCATGTTTCAAGATTCTGAAAAGTGTCAGGTCAATCATTCCAGTCAAATTTCTGCTACATATAGGAAATTCATCCTTGAATTCCCAAGAACCAGTTTCACCTTAAAATAGGCACAAGACCTTTTTTAGCATTTTCTGTTATACCCTCTGTCTGATTTTACCCCACTTGCTGTGTTATATCTAAATTCAGGGACATATAGGTTCTGCATAATAAAAAGAAACAGAAAAAAAAAGGAGATAATAATCAGATTAATTTCCTTTAGTGCTGAGAACCAGCAAAATACATAGTATAAAATGACATTGCTTTAACACAGGAATCTTAAACATCTAGAGTCATTTGGACACTGTAATTATTACCAGAGTTTGGAGACAGACACACCATGTCTTATAGACTATAGAAGATATCTTCAGCTTTTATACTCTGACATAAAAGCAGGAAAGTTCAAACAGGTCCAATTTTCTATAGAAATTACCATACCGAAATTAAAAATTTCCATAGAAATACACAATACTGTCTTACAGTGTTTTGTGAATGTGTCAAGTCTTGAATAGCCAGGGTGTGATCCTGGCTTTGTGCTCACACCAGGAATGATGAGGCTATTCAGCATTCATGCTGCCTACATTTGCTGCCTGTATAACTGCTATCAAGTTTAGAAGCAAGGAGCTTCTATAGGACCATTGATTCACCCTCTTTACAGGTAGATGCAGAATGGTCAACTAGAAAGTTGACCATAGATGGCACAGAGCTCTCCAGTACATGGGCTGAGTAGTCACATAAAGTTATCTGCTCTAAATAAAAGATTGATGCATACGAGTGTATTTCCCTACTGAAAAAGAGCAGGAAGGGTGAGAACACAGAACTCTCTGTAGCTTTGAGTAATGATGTGACACTTTTTAGGCTTGTGCATTATCATCGTTGTTAACCTATGAGTTAATCTTAATGGGATTACATTAAGGGGGTAAGAACTCACTCCTGGATCCTGGTATCTGCAGTTCCATGTGTCCTAATAAATAAAGGAGGGAGGTTGCTCAAGCACTAGACCTCTGTTCATCTACACATGCTTAATTAGTAATTCTTTC